>NW_027106113.1:464014-479201 GCF_000696795.3 Halyomorpha halys | reverse complement strand
GAGAGAGAGAGAGAGAGAGAGAGAGAGAGAGAGAGAGAGAGAGAGAGGTTCGGCTTTAACATAGATACATGGGGGACATACCATAAAGAACTTAAACGTGAACAACCTATATTCTTTTTAAGAATATAAAAACATAATTTGTTAAAATCATGACATGTAAGGTTTATCTTTTCACTGATAACGATTTCACTGATACTTCAATCAATTGCTACGAGTTTTGAAAATCAATAAAACTTGCAGTAACACCATTGTGGAAGGATTATCTACTTATTTACTTAAAAATAGTTAATCGCTTAAAAATCCTTTTTAAACCCTCATCATTATTCTCCTTCAAAGGTCTGGCACAACTTTGCACGACTGCTTATTATGTTTTTAAAGATCTGCAAAGGTCTTGAGATTTACTCTTCTATTCAAAACCTTGTCGTTATGAACAGGAAAACAGGTTCCAGCGATGGGATATGAATATAAATGCAAAATATCAACATGTTATTCTGTCATCATATCACCTTGTTATGATTCTTAATATCATAAGTATAAAACAAATTTTAGACCTTTACGGAAAGAAAAATATTGAATTTAGATCTTAATAAATGATTTATTCATTTAGTTATCAATTAAACCACAAAACACTTGAAGAGATTTAGTTCACATAGTTTCTAAATAACAACAGGCAAAATTATTCGTTGAAATATTTCATTGCTACCCAAAATAGCTTCCTTTCGTTTATTATTTCCGTCGGGTGAAGCACGACATGCCTCCCCCTAAGGTTACAATAAAATACAGCGTTCATAAGGGATGAGGTCCAGGACAGAGCACTTATACCGGAGAATGAGGTTTCCTATGCCGGGGATGTTTCACTGTATTTGCCTCGTTCTTTTATTTATTCAGAGGAACCCGGTTCCTACTTTTAGCTGACTCGGGTCTTGATAAACTGGGTCCCACGCAAAAAATAAAAACTCTCCAGGCTTCTTTATACGCCAAGAACATTCCATGCTCCTGCATATTCCTCTCCTATCTTCTTCAATATTAGAACAACGTTCTATAAAGTATAGGATTTTCTAGGATATTAATGTTATTCCAAATGAAAATATCTGATAAAGACATAGTATACTATTCTAAATAGTATACTATATTAAGTATAATGCTGTACTAATTTTTTTTCTCTTGCATACTTACCCTATGCAGGATGAGTTTATTTAAAACGTGTACATACTCCATGCGAAACCACATACTGTATGTATGTAAAATGGTATTAACATTAACATTGTTAACAATGTGTTATAGAACTATACTAAAAATATTAAAAGAAAAGATAACAGAAAAAAAAGTACAAATAAAGTATAAAATACAATAACTAGAATGGTGCAATTAGAACATGTGGTTAGAGAAGGCAAATAATTATAATGCAATAGATAACAAGAATTAAAAGTATATGGATAATAAAAATAAATAAATATAATTTAACTAGAACTAAACACAATTAATTGTTATTATATAAGAGGTACAATTGGAGTACATATGATGATCATATTTGGGCTAACTCTAAAAAAATTCAAATATATTTATATTCATGTAAATACGACAAAACATTCACAATAAGTTCGTCTTAGGTGTGCTATTATGCCTCAAAATTATGTTGAAGCATTTAGGAACTAGTAGTAACATGGTTCTATTTGGTCACAACTTTGAATAGTGAATATAACTTTAAAGATCTGCTTCTCAAAATCATGACTAATCAGTTTGAAACTTGTCAGACTAAGGTAACGAACTGTAGAAATGGATTTTCTATTCATCAAACTCTTCATACTCCCTCTTGTAGGAGTTGCTCAACTACAATAAAATACCATATAAGTTTAACCATAATTATTGTAATATTTAGGCAGTTAATGGACTTCTAATCGACAACTTATCATCTAATATATATAAATAAAAATGTGCGTCAGTATGTTTCAATTTTCAGCCGCAACTTGCAATTTGCGTGTGGTAATAACTAGGGCTTTCCGTTGTGCAATCTGGTGATTCCATTTTAAGCTATCAAATTAATGCGTTACAGATAATTTATATTTCTTAGTTTATTTTAATTATTTACCTTAGTTGTTTTCTTATTTTTCTGTTGATAAATTTATTTTTTAAATTTATCTGCCTATGTTTATGAGGTATTTAAGATCTTTATAAATTATTTTATCATAATTGTTATTAATTTTAATTTATATTTCTTTATTTTTATTATCATATTTTATTTATTTGTCTTTATTTCTTAAAATATTAATATACGATAACTTATTACTTGTCTCTATTGGGTGTGGCACTGTGAATTATATTATTTCAATTAATGAAAAAAAAATCATGTTCATATTTAGTTCTGTTAATGGAACTTCATACCCCTGGAAGCAATTTCACGAAATATTATGTTCACTGCGTGAACATAATTAGGTATTGTTAATTTATTTTTTTATTTAATTTATTAATTGATATTTACAACTATATTTACATTAAAATACAGTAATTAAATTTGATGAAAGATCAATGGAGTGATACTGGCATGTTAAGAACCTACCCATTGGCAGCACTCTAATAATCTTCTACACTAGGTACCGAGACCATCATCTTTTAGGCGTATCGGAGGATTGTCAGAAATAGAAGAGGAAGTAAGGTTAGAAATAATTAGGCTAAATATGGAATACTCTCTTTAAAATATACGAGACAAGAAATTATTATCAGATCTATTTTTTAATTGCCGATACTTACAAAATAAAAGTTCATTAATTTCATTTATTAAGTTATTTGTATTTTAGGGAATTGCTAAGATGAAAATCCTCGAATTATTACTATCTGAAATGTCTATTAATTTTATTATGCTTATGCAGCTATTGTTTGCAGCAATTAGATTTTGTAAGTTATTTATAACAACGAGGAGGAATTCATAAATAAATGTTATAATTTATAGTTGAAATCAACTTTTATATTTTAATAAATTATTCAGACGAACTTGATTTAACCAAGATTTAACGGTTAAAAAAATCATGGTACACAGTTAGTTTGGTTACATATTTCAAATATTTAATTTAAAATTAATTTAAAATTGAAAATATGAGAATTTAATGTAACGCATTTATTGAATGAGATATTTTCATAGCCTAAATAATATTACGTAACATTAATTTATAGCCAATAAACTTCTTTTTTTCTTCTTCTTTGTTCCATTATTAACGTGAGAGGTCTTTTCCAATCTAACTCCACTTGTCCCGGTCAGTGATCACATTTACAGCTAGTAGGATTTCGTCTCTTCTTCGTTCAATTCTCTGGATTGAATTCTCACCAAAAATATTTAGGGACTAAGTCAGCTTCAGTTCAGGGTAGTTAAATAAAAAAGTTAAACATTTTTTTTAAATATTTATAAACATAAAGAAATGGTGAAGAGTAGGTATTTAACTGAGTGTGTGTGTGTATATATATTGTATATATACATTCTGCCATTGTTATATATTGGCATATAGTATATAGTATATATTATATATATAGTATATTAAGGAGCCAAATAAAGCAATATATGAAGTGATCTCGTGTGTCTCATTACTAGTCCCTTTTATATCTATTTTTTAAAAGTCTTTTCTTTCGGCTGAAACCGGGAACGGAAATTTTTTTTTTACTCCTTTTTTTCTATCTTGAACAATTGTTCTTATTTCCATTTTTCGTTCACTCTTCTTCTTTTTTTTTTCTCGCTTCGGGCAAAGGTTTA
Organism: Halyomorpha halys; assembly: GCF_000696795.3. Lineage (NCBI taxonomy): Eukaryota > Metazoa > Arthropoda > Insecta > Hemiptera > Pentatomidae > Halyomorpha > Halyomorpha halys. The sequence continues at coordinate 475,462 of NW_027106113.1, read as the reverse complement.
TGGTAAATAACAATATTTTGAGAGCAGCAGTTCTGACAGATCCAGAGAATCCTCCCGCAGCTACAATGGTGGAGTCACAACGGAATCAGGTACTTTGATACCGTGAAAGCTTTCACCACTACCGAGTACGACCTTGGCGGCAGCACATGCGAACACGTTAGAATGGATTAAAATTTGCACCGCTTCGTCTCAGGACTTGGGGAAGTCTGTCAGATTTGGACAAGTTCACCGTGGAGACGGGTGAGTTAAATCATTTTATAAAAGGATGAGATCGCCTGATGGTACGAATAGAGGATAAGATAGAGGAGAACCTGCTAGACAGGGAGGATGTGGAGGCATGAAATTCAGGCCGAAACATAGGCACTAATAAATACGTTTTTACTCGTTTATATTCTTCACTGTCCGCATCCCTCAACCTTACTTAAAGAAATGATATTCGACTATTATGTTGTACGAAACATCATTACTTAGCTTCTTCACTCTAAAGTTGAATAATTTTAACTAGAAAGTTTTCGTAATTTACTATTTTCAACAGTTCTTCGCACTTATAACGTAATAGAAACCGTAGAACCCGAACATGTTGAAGTAGAAGGGTAAGAACTCTCTGATATTCACGATTCAGAAGACTGGAGGTTTGAGTTATTTTTTGGCAGATCTATGAGATATATCGCACTAGTTTTTCTAAAGTGACATAAGTCTAAAATTTACATTTCTGGAAATGTGACACTCTTGCCTATGGAGGGGGAATAGCATTAAGACAGCAAGAGTGACACAAGTGCCCTCTGGCGAACAAGCTCTGAAGCTAGGTTGATACAGTTTTGATGATTCATAAAGATATATTTACCAATTTCTTTCATAGTCATGACTCAAAAACACCGATTTTTAAGTTGTGTCACTTTAGAAATACTAGTGCGATATGTTCCTTAACAGACATAAAGTAACCTGAAAACATGATTTTTTTTTTATAATGGGTTAATTAATAAATGAAAAACAAACACCAACCTGATCTACTTTCTCCGATGATGTGTATACGAAGATTGCCATAGCGCCAGCTAGACAGAGGCAGGATTGGAGCTTGAGGTAGAGGAGACAGCTGGGCCTGCGATAGTACCTTGCAGTAAGGAACAGAGCGCTGAGCAAGGACTGGACCAGAGAGCAGCAGCAGCCTACTTTCACCCGCAGGGAGCCTCGCCAAGTCGGCTCGGCCTTCTGTAACCGAGTTGGTATTTTAGTCTAGACAAAAATTTCAAGAACAACCAGGAAGTAATTACATAATCGCTTCAAACTGCTTGAAAAATACGGTGGTAAAAAGTTCACTACTTAGCTTAGGTTTGTCAAAAGAGGCCTCATATATTTTAAAATTTATAGTCAATGACTTTTAAAGTATTAGTAGTACATTAACTAGGTCAATTAGTAAAATTTAAACAATTAAAACAATTAATTAATTTTGAGATGTTGCAGGTAAGTGAATGGATCTAGAAATTATCTTACATTTTTTAAGGAATCCTACTTTTATAGGACCAGTTTAGTAAAATGCATTTAAGTATACACCTAGATTTTTTTTTATGTGTGTTTCTTTCACCCAAAAGTAAAAAAATCGATTAAAAGTTTTCTATTTTGGTTTTCGCTTGTATATTCTCATCAAATTTACGTTTATAGATAATCTATTTTTTTCAAAAGCTAACCCTAATTTTGTAAGAAAATAATTCTTAATCGCATTAAAAAAAAATTTCCAAGACATTTAAATATTTTTAGTAAGTTTATTTCTTTAAATTTATTGTTTCATTAATTTATTATTTTTTCTCTTAAAATTATAATTAGATGTTGAGAAAGTACCCTTGCTTGTTAAAATATCTTTATTTTAATGATTCATTAACAACGTTTTGGGGCTATCACTCTATACAAATAATACTTCATCATATGCATACAATTAAATTAATATACCACATTTTTATTTAAATTTAAACCATTACGTTAAATAAATATATCTTCAATTATCACATTTAACTGTTCCTGTTCATTCATGTTTAAGTTAAATTCTATGTTGTGTGAATATTTTTGAATATTATGTTTACAGTTTCTTTTGTTTTGAAAATAATTCATGATTCATAATTCTGGAAATGCAGTTTGTAAATTACACTTTCTTTATTATTGTCTTTTGTTATTCTTATTTGTTTTTGTTTTTTATATAATACGTGCATTAAAAAGTCTCTTTTTCTCATATGCTTCAAACATAATGAATTCCATTAATTTTATACTCGAAGTAATAATCAAATTAAAAAAAAGGGCTATTTTGAAATATCTAAATTTTTTTAGTAAGTTTTTTTTTTTAATTATTTTATTATTATGATTCTCATTTTTACATATAATATGTGCATTAAAAGAAATTCCACCCATTCCTGTTACCTACCCCCCTATATATCACATTCTCTAAACCCATGGAGCTTGGAAGAAAAAATAAATATACAAAATTACTTTTAATTTTAAAATCTTCGAATTCGGGTAATTTAATGTTTAGTAATACATATGTCTTTTTGTATCGTTATATAATTTATACATGTACTCATTTATAGGATAATTTTATATAAATCTGTTTTCAAAGAGGGGAGAATCAAATTAGTTTTTTTTAGATCAATTATTTACCGTGACGTTAACTGAATACTTTTCAAGGCTTCGACTACATTGGAAAAGTTATTAGGGATGCCTGAAATGAATTTTGTATCTCAGTTTAAACCTTCAGAAGTATATCAAACATAACATATTTTAGATCAAAATATGTTTGGTATGAACAAGAATAAAAAAAAAATCTTCAAGAAAAAAGCTTTAATAAAGCTTTAAGCTCCGTATATACTTTGATCGAGTTGTTATTGGGTTGTTAAATAAGTTCGTAGCGTTTTCCAATATTTCAATTTAATCCTCTCTGTGTTTATAAAATCATGTTTACTTGGTTAATAATTCTTACATATTCTAAAAAAAGATTAGTTAAGGTGCATCAGTTTTAACCGAGATTCCTTATCTTTATATGGTATTGTGCTTGCTCAAAATGGAAGAGAAAAAAAAAATCATTTTCGTAATTTAATGATTTTTTATCTCCGAAAAGGAAAATCCACTGAACAGACGATTAACAAAATTTGCAGTGTGTAAGGCGATGATGCCTTAGAAGAAAGCACCGTCCGTAAGTGATTTGCTCGGTTCAGAAACGAAAATTTTAATTTGCAAGACGAAAAGCGCTCGGGTCGTCCTTCAACTGTTGACCAAATTCAAGCATTGGACACAGAAAGCCCTCACTCTACGTCACAGGATATCGCAGAAACGCTAAACATATCTTATGCAAGCGTTAAGTTGAGGAAAAGTGTCTAGCTTTGGCTAATTGCAAATGCATAGTTTTCCATCACGATGACTCCCGTCCTCACCTGTCTTTGCAGATCCAGCAGAAATTATTGGAGTTTGGCTGAGATATAATCCCCCACCCTCCTTGTTCATTTACTTGCTCAGATTTTCATTTATTTCGGGCCATCAAATTTTTCTTAACGGGAAACACTTTAATTCCCTGGAGGACTGCAAAAAGCACCTGGAGGAGTTCATTCCGCTAAAATCTGAGAAGTTCTGGGAGGACGGAATCAAAAAATTACCTGAATGATGGCAACATGTAATAGATCAAAATTGGTCACATATAATTGATTAAAATTATTAACAATAATCTGAAGTTTTTATTGAAATCCCCAGTAAAGAAACCTGAGAACTTATTTTACAACCCAATACATCAGAACCAGCCAAATCCGTTTTTAAATTGTTGATTTTTTTATTAATTTAATCAACAGTTCTGGTTCTAGATTATCACAATTATAACGTCAATTACTAGTGACAGTTAAAAACAGTGATGTAACTGTTTTTCGAAAGGAATTATTTTTCTTCTAATAATCACCAGGATGAATATATTTTCCTCCATAGAATTGCTTTTTTTCTTACGATGCCACGGATAACATGAAGCTTTTAAGAGGATATACGTGCTCTTAGTAATTTGAATGCCCATTTAATGAGATTCAAAGAGAAGCACTTCAAACTTCTAGGCTGCTTTGTCTCCTCCCATTAATGAAGTAAGAAGTTTGATGTGAGGTTTCCTAGAATGAGCTTTATTATTTTAATTATGCCTGAATGTTAATAGGATTTTATTTTTATTTTTGCGTTCTCAATTTTACAGATGTTATTACTTTAAAAGGAATATGTAGTGTTTTATTATAAATAAACGGTTTTTCTTTTGAATTTTTTCCATAAAATTCCAAATAAAATTTTTTATTTAAACACGGAAAAAAAACATCTGTAAGTTTTATATTACTTTAGAAAATACAAATAAGAATGGGTAAAATTTTAATTCGAATTAAGAAAAAAAATTTTACCGCGCTACCGCTTTGAATGTTGATATGCGAAGAGAGACGTTCACTTCTCTAGGACCATGGTCAGGTTAGTAAATGGTGAAATCTCTGTTCGAAGGTTTTAAAACTTTGAATGTCTTATGTATTTTTAAAGAACACTTTTAAGCCAAAATCCGTCTATAATATAAACGAATGATAGTATGTAAATAATGGAAAAATATAAATATATTGCCAAAGCAACTGATAATAGATAATTATCAAATAACTTATCGAGCAAGTTTATGAATTATGTAAAACAAAGAAAAAAGTTATCCTTGTGATAGTATTTAGTAACAGAATAGGGAAAAAAAGGTTCGCTGTAGTGTGAACACCCAGGAATAATATACTTTTAGTATAATGGAAGCGTGGTGGTATCATGGTAAGGCGCGATGATTCTAACTCCAAGGAACTAGGTTCGAATCCGGCTGGCTAGAAAATTGTTTTCAGATGAACTGTAGCCTTATGTCAACCCTGTGGGTTCTGGAGCCCTTCTGAGGTCCACCCAGCCTCATAAATCGGGTAAACATCTGTCGATCTAGCGTGATTCTGACCAAATCACTTCCTTGCACAACCGCTGGTCTAGTAACAGTACTTCCTTACAAAGTACTCAGTCCTTTTTTTTTAATTTATTACATTTTCATTTAAAGTCTCGGAAACATAACCACTTGTACATTGCATGTATTCAGTCTGTTATTTATGTTTTGTAATTTGTCTATTTATATTTAATATTTTTATGTTGTTAATAATGTTCTTATGTATTTATGAGGATGGAGTAATGTGAATTTAAATTTTGTACTTATGATTTATTGTTGATAGACCGATTCATAAACTATAATCATTCTTCTATAACAAGAATATATAATATTTATTTCTGGTTATTCTTATTGATACTAAAATAAAAATTCAAAACATCGTAGAGCATTTTTTTTTTTTTTTTTTTTTTTTACAGAGAACTGTTCAATGATTTCTACAGATGGAACAATACAAATTTGAGTTCTCGCCTATATTTTGTTCAGGCAACAAACGGCTTGGATCAACATGGAATCCTAAGAGATTGACAAATATTTGCCGAGAGTTTGCAAACATAGGAGAAATGCACGGTCTCACGGTGTGTCTTTAGGGATCTCATTTCAAGTACATTATAGGAAAATACTACTGAGTGCCACGTCTTTCAACCTCTTGTGCTAATACCAAAGTTTTTAAATGCAGTTCGGTATTAAATTCTAGGAAAATTGTTTTTTAAAAAAATTGATAAATATGATTTTTTTTTTTACTTTATCTTCCAATTTTATTTTTTCTGAAATATCAAGTTTTTACAGAATAGTAATAGATAAAATAAAATTTTTGTATTTTTAGAAAGTTGCGCTGACATCATGTTGTCATTTAAATATAGCAGATTGTAATAACTGCTTGAAACTTAATGTTATTTTAAAACAGAATTACCGATTTTAGTTCCATATTGCTCTCTTCTGGTGGATTCTCTCCTATCTATTTCAATATATTATATTAGAGATTTAATTAATAATAAAAAACAAATTTTCAACGTGGACCAACCGGCAAGCCTTATTACATTGATTTTAATGAGCACAGAGCAAAAAATATTTTTGTATTTTAATCTGAATCCGATGTTTTTCCTTATTAACTTCAAACTAAATCTAACAACAGGATGTTTTGACTATATTTTATTACTTAACTACCTACTTATATATTAACATTATATATTAACATGGCATAATACCTATGCCATTCGTTATTCCATAATTTATAGTATAAATGCATGAGTGCAATTATATATATATATATACATTTTTTTCACAGTTTTTATTCAATATTTATGAAGAAATAAATATATTGAAACAATATTGCCATGGTAAAAGTGCTAAAGGGCAGACTAGATGGTAAAAATGGATAATCACATTGTATATGTCTAATGAACATATTAATCAATCTGGTATATCATAGAAATAAAAGTCGAGATATTAGTTGGTGAAATACTAATGCAATATAATGTATACTACTATATATTTTGCAAATTCAATCTCAAGTTTTTTTAATGCAGTCATCTCATTAATAAACTCTTTTAACTACAATAAACCTTGGTTATTTTCCTGAGGTAGGTATAAAATATTGAACACAGAATAAAAAAATGAGAGATAATTTCAAGATTTTTTCATGAATGATAATATAACTTCTGATGGAGTACGTGTCAGCGTTTTTGGGTTTACTTTACAAAAAGTATTTTTGATAAGAGTGTAAAAAAGCGCTAAACCAAAAGCAGAAATTTTAGGGTCTAATGTTTTGATACCCTCATGTGAGGTACTAATTAAAAAAAAATCCATTTCTTGTAACTGAGTTTCTAGGCATAGACCTAAATGAACCGTACTGAAAGTAATAAACACTTCATGATAACCTTCATAACACACTAACATAGGTCCCGTAGATGCCAAAATTAAGTTCTTGTTATTAATTCAATATTTATGTTATTTAGTTTACTTTTATATTTAAAATTAAAGATTGGTTTATATAGAAGGCATAGGAATGTTAAAATGTGCCATAAGAAATAATTGAAAAAAAATATATATGTGATGAAGTCCATGACATTGTTACCCTTAGTAGATGAGAGCTCGAGCTGAGTGGGGCGAACATGCCCAGACCTTGGCACAGACAGCCAGAGGCCGTGCGGTTGCAAGCAGCCAGGTCCCAGGTCTGTCCGCTGGAAGTGGTTCCGCAGAGGTCGCCCGTTGACAGGCCGCAGCTGAGCAACAGACCCGGCGTCGCAGCAACAGTTACCACAGGACCTGACACCTCAAACTCGACATCTCTACCGTCCCTGCAAGGTGAAGAGATAATCATTAGTTATAATTATAGGCCTATAAGGTTTATTCCATGACATGTGACAGTCCGAAAACTGGGGGACGCACTCGCATTCTGATAGTTCTGGTACTAATAATCAAGCTAATGGACATTTTTTTCGACCAGTACACACGTAAATTTTAACAGTCCCTGAGCTTTGACACTCCAAGAGCCCTAGGGAAAAGAAAAAGGAAGTTATTCCTCGCCAATTTTAGATTATTCTTATATTTATGACTCTGCCACCCGCAATGCAAGGAAAAAAACATTAGTGGTTATTTCAAAACGTTACAAAAAATTAATTTTTCATTTGGAGCTCTTAATCTTTAATGTCTACATCATTAAACAACGTAATAGAAAATCATTAAAAGAAAAGTAAATTTGATAAAATATGAGCTACAAGTAAAAGCCCTATACTTTCAATAGTTTCAGAGATACGGTTTTTCAAAAAGCAGTTTCCAAAAGACGAATAATCAATATTTTGTAAATTTATTTCGGCAAATATTATATATATACTACTACTCTCCCTTGGAACGACGTTCAGATGTTTATTAGTTCTCAATTGAGGAGCAGTAAAATGAGTGGGAGTTAAAAAAGTGGAGTGTTTCACTTCAAAATAGAATAATAAAACAAATAATTAAATGAAGTGAATAAAAGAATTATGACAGCCCAACAATTTGAAAATCTTAGGCTTATTAGAACTATTGTCAAGGGATACTAAGATACAATTATATAAAACCTTAGGCCATTCTTAAAATTTATGGGACAGAGACAAATGTTCGAGTGTAACCTATTTAAAACAATTTATAGTCCTGTTTTTACACCAATATCAGTCCATGTAAACTACAAACAAACGTCGAACTATACTCCTTACTCGGAGATGGAAAAGTGGTACAATTTATCAAGGCACACTGCTCAGAATAACTGGGCCATATAATAAGGATGCCACAGAATGCCAAGAAAATTAAGGTGTAATACTGTAGCTAATTAAAGAAGAGTGGAACGACCACGAAGACGTTGGCTAAAAACTTCGAGGAAAGCCTAAAACTTTTAGGAGTCACAAAATGGAGAAAAAAGGGCAATGGATAAAGACCAGTGGATCAATAGTCGTAAAAAAAAATTAGAAAATAATGATTTATTATTTTTCGAAAAGAAAACAATGTTTTGTATCTCAGGAATTATTGCACGCATTATTATATTATTATTACACGCATAGTTGCTTATTCACACCCAAATTGAATGTACTATAAGGCGTTTATATCATTTATCTTTATAATAATATAAATATAAAAATATTGTAATCTGAAAAACTGTATTTGGAGAATTGTATAACGTAAAGCAACGATTTCCAAATTTTATTGCGGCACCCTTATCTATATAAAAAATGTCGGCATAATTATCCCTCAAGTGATTGAGTATGTTGTAAAAGAAAAACAAATATTCAAATGCTAGAATGCACTACATATTTTAATTTTTTTACTTCTCTAATATTTTTAGAAAGTGGTATTCGCTTGCGACACCCACTTTGGGAACCACTGACATAAATAGAGCTCTATAAGAGCTCATATTTTAAAAAAAATTATTCTACTTTAAATAATGTGCAATTAAGCTTTTCGGTGATTGAGATAGTTCTAAGACTAAAGAAATCCGAATAAAAAGTTAGAGAAAATTTTAGGTTTTCCTCGAATAAAATAAACTTTATGGGGTCCTGTATCTTAACTAAAGTCATACAGAAATTCAACTAGCCTAATTATAAAACTGTAATTAGGAATTCTGGGAAATGATTAAAAACATAAACTGACTACTTTGAGTTTCTATAATAATTAATTTAGCGGTTTGTTACTTTGTCAAAGAGAAACAAATAACTTTTCCTAGAGTTGAGGATAACATGTCTCCTTACGAGCTCCGTTGAAATAACACGTCAAATCAATAAATCTACTGAATAATGTCTCCTTCCCTCTGCGCCCATTAAGCGACGCATGAATATTTGCAAACATTGGAACAAATCTTAGTGATCCACTATGGAAAAAGAGTATGTATAGTCGCCAATCTAAGAGGAAATATTTTCTTTAAAAAAAAAAAATGTAGATAAAGAAAATCAAACATTACACCGATAAGTAATATAATTAAAGAAGAATTACAAATAAAAATACGGGAGTTGAGTTGTTTTATATTAATTTATGATTCCAATGCATTGAAAGTGTACTACATAGTATGCGAAAACCAAAAGGATTATGGAGGTTTTGTAAGACAGCATCAGATAACACAACAGAATCAATTTATTTTTTATTGTTAAATATGAAAAATATATAAATATAATCATGCTATACTAAACGTAAACTAAAAAAAAAACCTTAATTTTACTGAAGTAATATTTAATTATTATAACCAAGTAATATGATTAATTAGTAATATACAAGGATTCTAGCTATTATTCAAACTAAAAAAGATAAAACATACAGATTTAATTCTAATACGATTTAAAATTTGATAAATCAAAAATAAATCAGACGACATTCCCTTGTTAATTTAAAAAAATAAATAAATGAATCATTTTAATTTAATATATCTACATAAGTAATTGATATATCATAAATGTCGTAGCATTAGATTTTAATTAATAAAAGAAACAGTGGGCCTAGGAATGTCAAGTGTAACGGACAGCAAGTCGGGAAGTGAAATAGGGTCCAGGCAAATTCCACGAGCAAACAAAATTGCCTGTCAAACTTTCCCTATACAACCTGGATCCGGAAGTTTTAATTTTCAACAAAACACAAACAGGTCGTGGGCTACTTTTCAGGTATGATTAATATTTCTTTGCAGAAGCTCAGTTTAGCCGATAGAGCTTCATAATCATGAAAACAGATTGTTGCAACAATGTATGCTTTGTACTGAACTAAATATTAGCAAATAATAATTTTTTATTTATTATGTTCTTTGGCAAACTTCATTCTGGCTCATTATTTTCCACATTGGACCTCGAATTTAGAGAAAATTAAATTTTGAAAACCTACTCATCTAATATCCATGAAACATGGATGATCAGTAATTTTTTTAAATTTGTTTCTGGTACTCCACTGTATCCCAGGATGATCCTCGAAACCAGATATTACTTTTCACTACTTATTTTTAAATATTAGATCAGAGATTTCACACACCCATATCCTGACAATACAGGATGAAAGGGGAATAATATAAAGTAACTGATTGTACCGATTATACTATATATATATAATAATTTTTTTTTAAATATGAAATAAATAATTTATACTCTAGTTTATTTTAAATGACTCTATACAACAGAATATAACAACTTTTAAATCGTACATACCGAGCAAATAAATCATACCTCATTCTTCTACTTACAATCCCACTCCAATTCACTCCAGCAATCCACACTGTCCTTCCAGTGGCCCAATGGGATTGATTGAAGGTTAAAAAGACAATGACCTCTGGGATTACTGTGCCATTGTCTTCTTAGTTCTTTGTTTTTTGCTGATAATCTAATAGTTCAATCATTTAAAAAAACTGTTTTTATGACTTCGAACAAGTATGCGATGTATCGGCACCGAATAAGTAGTGATCCCTTTCTAATCAAGTGGTTTTTTTGTACTTTGTATTTTTTTTTTTATTTTAGTCTATATTATGGGAATTTAATAATATGATGTAAAATGTAAAAATATAAATACGAAAAACCATCCGTACAAGTGTTATGAGCTGAATATCTCCAATTTAAATTGAAGTGGGCCATTGCCACTATAATTTAATTCAATAATTTATTTAATGAATTATTAAAGATATCGATTTTTTTAATTGAACCGTTGTCCTTTGATCCACAGTCCTATAATAATCAGCTGTTGACCTGACAATTTTATTTTTTACTGATCATTACAATTTATTTTTTCTTCAGGTTGACAGTGTAAGTGATTGGAGTTAAATTACATAACTCAAGATAAATGAAATAGAATTTGAAAATAATAATATAAAAACTATTCTAAGCAATCGGATTACTTTTTATTCATCATGTGCGTTACATGTTAAAGTAGTGTAAGCAATCAAGAACCAAAATAATTAACAAAATTATAAATGTTAAATTTAAAAGCTAAATATTTTACTTCGAGAATTCCCACTTCCCAACCACAATTCAATTCTTTCCTTGATTCCCTCGGACAACACTTCCTTCTAG
>NW_027106113.1:448473-461349 GCF_000696795.3 Halyomorpha halys | reverse complement strand
TATTTATTTTTTTTTATTTTAGTATGTATGTGATCATTTATCAATATTACCTATTGCCCACAACGGTGTGGCAGATTGTAATATTTATCAATAAATAAATCTCTTCTTAAAAATATTTTACTTAATAAAGGAAATCAAATGATAAACCTCAACCTATTTCCTATACCTGATCAAAGCTAATAATGTAATTATTAATCGATTAACTTCGAGAAAAATGTCGAAGACAGCTAGAATTTTGTTGTTTATTGTTGTTTAAAGGTGTAAAACCCTCTGGTCATCAACACCTATGGCGTGCTATTATGATGAAGCTACAAACACACGCACGCTCCCTCCCACAAACACACGTGTGATTCAAACAAATGAAAAAGAGGAACGTGATTCATACAAATGTAAAAATAATAATAAATAAAATACAAATAATAAATTTAAAAAAAAAATCGAAGAGGAGTTATAACTTAGAAAGAAGCCGATGTGCTTTTAAAAATTTAAACACTAATGTAACTTTAGCTACATCATCTGTGAGAGCTTCTGATAAATTTGAGGTCAGCCCTATCCTGTTCATTATTGGCAAATAGTGAGTACATTCTTCAAAATTATGTTTAATCGTGAGAATGGACTGACGATATTTGAACGTTGGAGGTGGCAGTTTTCTGATAAGGTAAGCGTTCGTGAGGATTATGATCTATTCTCAAGCGAGTTAGAGCAACAGGGTTAGAGCAAAAGCTAGAATTTTGTCCGAAATGCTTCTTTGTTTCTCTATAAAGTTATTTATTGTATAATTGTGATAGCACTACAGTTCCACAATATAATATTATGGAACATCAAATAAATAAAACATTATAAAAATATTTTAGTAGAATACAAAGTAGAATATTTTAAAACTGTATTGTTGAAAAAAATTAATTACATTCTTTATTTATTCTGGGCCAAGTCCATATAGAATAATATATTCACACATACAAAATTTAGACAATAAACATAATGCAATTATAAAATAGCATGAAATATCAGTAATAATAATAAATTATAAACCTTATAATAATGTTATTTATTATTTGTGTGATTTTTTTATTTATTCTTATCCTGAGCCCTTAAATTGACCCTTGAGATCGATTTAAATAATATTAGAACCCCCATAACTATATTAAAAAAGAAGGTACTCATAATTCAAACATACCTCAAAATAAATCTGATATTATGTGGATTTCAAAATTATGATGCTTGAGATTTTAGAATTAATAATTATTTATGTTAACCAGATCCATTAGTTCCAATGATTTAGTCTACACTTGGCCCCATTTATAACGATAAGCACGTTTAATACTTGTTTATCCTTCCTCTTTACTCCTTTAGCAAAAATATAATATATTTTAAACTTCATATAACATACACATTTAACAATAAAATCATAATATTATTAATGATATATTATTATTATTAATGATATACGTGTCTCCTATTTTCTTAGTTGATTTATATACTTTTACATACTCTTGTATTAACGATTAGTATATTTTAACTTCTAGACAGAATATTATCCGCCCTAAGAGCAGGCAATTAATTGGTGCAGTGGCTAGACGTACTTATTTTTTTATTAGCTCTTGTCTCGTTAATTACCCTTATTTGTCCTCCCCGAGACGGTTTTATACAGGGATGAAAAATAGCTTCTCGCAGATTTTTGTCAACTCTGCCCCGTCGTTTTATTTTACCGTCGGTCCAAGTGATTAATTGTCATCGCGCTTATAAGTTTCTGTTTGGCTTTAAGTAGAGCTATCATAGAGCGTTAGATAGTATTTTGTTATTAAAGGGTAAGAAAATTGTCAAAAACATTTTTCAGAAAACAAAAAAATATGTTATCTTTTTTTTGTGATTAGAGATCTTATTAGAAAAATCGGATAAACCAAGATAAAAAAATAGTTTATTATAATTTTGTTTTTATACATGTAGGATAAGTCCCGCTTACTTTATTGCAGTTATATACTTTATTTTTAATATCTTGTTTTTGATTTACAAATGATGTGCATTTTGGCAGATAAAGTAGGGATTATTGATGAACATTTAGAGCAAAATAGTGAACAACGAATGGTACTGGTAGAACTATACGAATAATAGTTATAAAGTAATAATGAATATATGAAATTAACATTGGTCTACCAAACAAAATAAAAAAAATAAATTCATTCTAAAATATTGGGGTTTATAGCTTATGTTATGTTGTTATAGTTATAGGTTATGTTGTTATAGTTATAGATAATTATTTTATGTTTTACCATTGCCAGCCCAGTGGGTTAACCAACTCTCCGGGGTATACTTAATTGGGTAAAAACCTTGCAGTCGAGCATGATTTAGACCAAATCACCTCCTCGCACAACCGTTGGTCTGGTGCCAGTGCATCCTTAAAAAGTACTGCTCCCCTGAATAGTCATGGTTTGCAGAAGTAGAATTTTTTAAATTAAACTTTTCTAAATTTTAATATTCTTTAATGAATCAAATATTTTCTTATTATTAACTATTTAAATTAGCCACTTGAAGGAACAAGTTCGCATCTTCTTCCCGCCTTTTCATTGAAAAAAAATGTCACATTATTTAATAAAAATCCTAAGGCCATTCCAACCTAGAATTGGGGAAAAAGAATGATCAGTAAGAAACTAGATTCTAGACTACTTCATTCGGGTTTGATTTCTTGCACGGCAAGTAATTATCAGTAGGATCGACTAGACGTTAATGCAGCACTGCAACATTCTATATTCAGAAGGAGTGCCCTTTAGTATATGAGGAGTAGACTTTTAAGTTGTGGTGGATCCACGTAATAAACTTTGACATTTTTACACTGGCCATAATAAGAAGATAACGTGTAGGATAACTTGTCATTGAAGCCTAAGTTGAGGAGAAGTGCATAAAGGGAATAAACTCTAATAATAACAATAAAAACGTATGTGTAGCATAAGATAAAATATTTTTTAACATTTATGTTTATATTTTGATTATGCATAGATTCGTTGTCATACTTATGTAACTTAGGATATCTTGAGATCTGCTAACAACGAATCAAAAACGACCAATCGGTACTAAGTTATAAGTTCAAATTATGATAATATTAATTTATGGTAGTTATAAGATATTAAATTATGATAATTAAATATCAATTCATCTTCAAATATTTTACAAGCTCAGTTTTTTGAGTAGAATGCATGCTCCGATTTCAGTTGAACGTGAAGATCTAGCGATGAAACGAATTTGGTTTCTTTAAAGGGTAAATTAAAAAAAAAAAAGTAATTATTTTGCCGTTAGTGGAATTTTCTTCTCTGAAGGATGAAAGAGGAGGGAGTTAGGTGGAACATGACGGCGGTGATCCCTGACCGGAAACAATCCTATTTAATTCTCCCCCCCCTCCACTACTTCAAAGTCTTCTTTCATCAAAGCTTTCATCTCGAGAATTGGGTGTTTCATAAAATATAAAAGTATTAAATCGTCTTTAATTACTTAGCTACTCGATCAGTAATCCAAACATTTTAAATTTAGTTCGTTCCGCGTGTCTGACTTTAGGTGATATTCATTTATTTGAACTTTACAGGTTTTGAAAAAACAATTATTTAATTTTTATTTATTGCATTGATTCACCTCAATCGACTTCCCACATCTTGGTGAATGATTACTGGCTATAATGCTCATTAAGATTATGGAAGAATTTATCCAGTCAGTCAAGAGTGAGAGATAGTGAAGTATATAATATATAATAAGAAGTATATAGGCAGAAAGAAGTGATAAACCATGATATAATTTGGGACTTCAACGTTTCCAAACTAGATTTCTGCTCGCAGTCCGAGGGGAGACGGCTTGGAGAGATTCAGCTAAAGCTTACCCCACCCCCCTCTCCCGAACTCGCCCTCCCCAAAAATTTATTTTTGAATTAAAAAAAAAGTATTAGAGTGTTTAAAAGCACAAATAACCGGTAATATTAAAATTACCAAGATATCCTTCGAGAAGTGCATCAGAATAATGTGGGTGGAGGAATCCTTTAGATATCGCGACCATCATTCCCACCGCCTGATTTACTTTCTGACTTACGTCAACAACTCAATGGTTACGTGTTGAGTGGTCCAGAGATATTTCAATGAAACCACTTACATTCCGCCTTGGGGTAGCATTTGCATTTGAAATATTTCTTCACGGTAGAACTTATATTAGTTCTATTTTTAGACATATTACTAAAAATACCTGTTCACTCCCTAACCAAAATATTTGCATGGTGCATATACTGATTTAATATGGACAAGCAGAAGGTTAAACACGTGTTTCGAATGCCAAGCGGTCCTACAGGAATTGTTTGGAATAAACCAAGTGAAATATTGATGTCAAAATCAATACTCGAAATCAAACGGCGGAACGTCCAGTTGCAGAAATATTTATTTGTTCTGATGGCTTTGTCACGTAAAATTGATAATTTAAAAGCAATTATAAATAGAATATATCATGACATATATTTTTTTCTCACTCCACCAATGTGTCCGCCATTTATTACATTATAAAATTCATTTATTTTAAAAATATAAACACAAATATGTCATAATAAATATACGAATTTTTACTTTTTTCAGAATTGATTTAAATACTAAAAGTTTAGGTTTTAGAGACATTTTAAGTATTTCAATCATTAAAAAGTAACAAAATAATAATAAAAAAAAAGTAAAGCAAAAAATTACATTGACAATTACTAATACATTTATATTGATAATATATGATTACTAGTATCATAGAATTATATAATATAATCTATGCATATATATTATAATAAAAAAATTACAATATTTTATAAGGTACTAATTAACTGTCGAAAATTATCGATCGGTGGTCTATAATATAGGAATATGTTGGCCCTTAATTAAAGCTTTCAATTTAACAATTCATTCATAGGATAAAATTAATATAGTCCTTAGTATTACAAAGGAATTTATTCGCAATTTAGTAGAAGAGATAGAGGTAAGTTGCGTATTTTATTGAATAAAACAAAGAGCATAAAATGTGACTCGTTCATTATTAATTCAATTAGTTAAACAAAGCTTAATTTCAGTAGGAGTTACTCTAAGCTCTGCCATAGTTCAAATTCCAAGTTCACGTAAATAATCGACTAGCTTCTTCATATAAATTAAACGCTATCATTTACAATATTACTTTCCCTCAAGTTACATTGGATTTATCTAACCTATCTTGCAGAATCTAAGAATTATGTAATTTAATTTTTTTTTATGTATAATCGTAAAATATGAATATTTCATTTTTTTAAAAATATTTTTAAACACTAATAAGCCCACGTGATTTAAATCGTATTAATGGCTTGAGCATATCTTTACCCTTGGATCAGAGACAGCCCCTTGTCAGGACCCTGCGGCTTTATCACTGTGTGAAATGTAGGACAAATTAATTAGGCAGGGTGATCCAATTGGAAGCGAGGACAGATGGGCCACAGATGTAAACGGCCTTGTCATTGGTTAATGCAGTTACCGCTCCACTGGGCCGGCTAACAGATCGTAACTGCTCCCTGTGGAACTGCGATTTGTCACGGGAACAAGGTCACTGAGCACTGATGTCTAAGTCACTACCTTCAGTCGATGATCACTTAGTCTTTGAACTACTGTCGTCGGGTGCCATTGTTATTTTGAACTAATATATACAACTGATTAATCATTGTTTATATTATATTTCTTGGAGAAGCTTGTTGGGGGGTGCGGTCAGCAAAGAATAACATAAATAAACAAAACCATATTTATTTATTTTATGCCGACGTTTCGACCAACAACCAACACAAACCAAGGCAGTTACAAACCTGCCTTCTACGCCACAACCCCTGATGAAGACCTGAAACTCAGGTCGAAACGTCGGCATAAAATAAATAAATATGGTTTCGTTTATTTATGTTGTTCTTTGCTGACCGCACCCCCCGACAAACTTCTCCCAGCATTAATCTACGGTCAACTATCTACACCTCGTTTATATATTATAAATATGCCATATTTATTATATCAATACTTATTATTTGAGAATTTTTTGGGGGGAATTTTTTCTAATTATGATAAACTGGTATGAATTAACCTATTATCTTTGTAGACCATTATGACGAATTCCCAACTAGATAAAAACTTTTTGAATAAGAGCATTTACAATTAACGTTTTATTAACATTTATTTTTCTTTGCTTGTATTTTTGTGTGTATGCCTAATTAGGTTCAGACTAATTAATATATTTATATATATTTTTTAATAATTTATTACTTTCCAAAGAACAAGCTGTACTGCAGAATTATGATGGCTACAACTTTCAATATTTACTTTCAACGTTCTTAAAGAACTTATTAAAAATAAATAAATGTTTCGATAAGAGTTCTTGTTGTTAGTTTTGTTTTAAAAATTAATTATCCAAGTTATTGTAAAACAATTAATCTCAAACTTTCTGAAACGCTGTTTCAAACCCTGCCACAGCCCTCCATTGAATAAATGTTTTTTCCATCGTAACATACAATGCTACGATGCATTGTTTCGAATCCATGCAAATGGATTCGAAAACACAACTCAGGCATAATTGAGACTATATGAAACAGGAATGCCCTACACAAGCGTACATAATATGATGGTACAATGGAAGCTGAGAGTTCGGAATTACTACTCGGCTCGCCAACAAGTTTTAATTAAATTTTTATTTTAATTTTCTCCATTTAATTAAAAAACTAATTAAGTTCAATCGTAGGAAATTGATATTATGTATGTTTGGTGTAGATGAGCCAGATAAAAGATTGTACAATGATTGTTAATCGTAGTATTCTAGTAGTATCGCAGAAGATCGTACAACGTATAGTAGATCATACAATGATTAGCCAGAAAATAGAAAAATTAAATTAAGTGAAAGACCCGGACTAGCGTTGGGGTTGGCGGAAGGATGAAGTGGATGTGTGATGTATTCTTCTCATAAGAAAATTTTCCTTAACTCAGATTTTACAATACGATATTATTGTTGGCTGGTTCAATAAATCAGCGTGAGGAATCATTCTCAATAATGGGTCTGTTAAAATTAAATTGTGTAGTTTCCGCGAGACCTTCGGAGAGAGAGTTCACCGTGAGAGGTCTTTGGTTTGTATCTCGTGGAACAATACCAGATAGAACAAGGAGCTTCTTAGAAGGCCTAGGTGTTAGCATCGGGGATATTGCGATCTTAGCAGAAAATATTATTTTGTACTCTCTGGGGATCATACAACATCACCTACATGGGAATTACCCCATTTTTTTATTTATTTTAGTTTGTGGACTTGTCGATTTGCGTTTTAACTTATTTATTTCCTTACCTTATTTATATATTCATTAAATTATTTTTTTTTAAATTATCCATTCATTCAAGTATTTCTTTTAACTATTTTTTTTTTAAATCTATATATTAATTTGTTTTTTAAATGTATTTATTTGTTTGTTTTTCGTAAACTGGTCAACTGCTGTGACTATTATTTCTTTGGTTTGATTATATAAATTGAAAATAAACTTTATCAAAATATTTACTAACTTCAAACAAATTATTATGATTTTACATTAAACCTCAAACAAAATTTTATTAGTATATAATTCAAACTATATTTTGTGAATTTTAATATTTTTTTCAATTATCAACTGCTTTTCAAATATACTCGTATATAACTCAACACATTGCAATTGTTTTCTATTTGTCATGATGTAGCTGCGATGATCAGCTAACTATAGCTATAGTTCTTGTTTATGTTGGCCCTCATGAAGGGATGATCATAGGGTTAAGTCTTGTCTCTTGTCAGTCCGTCAATACGTTCGTGTTGGCTTCTCAGATGAAATTGGTGTAGCCATTCCACTGATATGGGTCCACTTCAATTCTTTTTGCTTCTTCTAAAGTTTTATACGTTACTGATTGACGGTCTCTATGTCGGTTACTGTTATTTCTTTGATATTTTCATTCTTCTGGTGACAAGATTCTCTTCTAGTTTGATTTCTTCATTTCTTCCCATACTCTCCATAGTCGCCACTAACGTTAATTCCTTAATCTTAATTTATTTATTTATTTAAAACGAAATTTACTTTCATATATTAATATTATTTTTATTATGATGCGGCTAACGAAAATGTATTGTTACTATTGGAGAAATAACATTGTTTATTGGCAGTTGGGTCTTTTCAAATATCTGTGTGTGTGTGTAGTGTGTATTGATTACTTCAATAAAATATTTGCATTTAATCTCTTAAATTACATCTAAGTCAGATGCTATTAGTTTACTAAAAGCTTATTTTATGCGGACGAAAATATACCAGGGTTACCGCAATTTGATCAGTTGAACACAACACGCAGGTCCTTCAAAAATTTAACGTCTGAGGAAAGAGTGACGCTCTGAATTATTTAGCTGCTGGTTGTGGACGACTGCGGGAAACAGCACTCCGTGTGGGCGAGGCCCTCAGAAACTGAAATGGCACTGTCCACAGTAACATAAATCAGCCAGGCCATCTTCCAGGGCTATGGCGTCCCAGTATTCTCATTCTGTGTGGGATGTGAATAGTGTTTAAGGCATTGGGATGATGGCATTAAAAGGGGGACCATTCTTAGGGATGTTAAAGCAAATAATAATTCATAATTTCAAGTCTTTATAGACGCGATATAAACTTGGACAGTATAAAATTTATATATTTAAAATTTTACTATGTGTAGACCTAGAGGTACCGTATAAAAATTAAGGGAAAAAGCAGAACTTTAAATTCTTATTGTAACTACTTTGTGAACATTTAAAATTTGAGGTATTAAGATCTGGGAACTAAAGACAATTATTTTGGATTCTAATTAGTTAAATGCACACCATATATAAGGCCCAGAATTCGAAAACCAGCTAATTCCAGCCAAATTTAAAATTTTTAAATCTTGTGATAATATAGTACCAAAAGAAATAATTTAAAAAAATTAAAAATCTGAAAGTTAACGTGGTTTGTTTTTCATATGTAAATAGTGAAAATAAAATAAATTAAATATTTTATTTAAAAGAAATAATATTATGTTATTATAATTTTATTTACAAAAAACAATAAACCAAATATTTTGTTGTGTAACAAGGGCAATATTTACACTATGTAAAAAAATAAATTTGTACCACTAAAATCAATGAAGGGTCAGGGATGCATTATTTAGTCAGGAAGTACTGTCCAGACCAACGGAATGCAAGGAAATGATTTAGTCAGAATCACACTCGACCTACTGATATTTCCCAATATATGGATACCCACTATATGAGGTTGGGTTCACCCCGCAGGGCACCCGAACCCACGTAGTTGACTCACAGCTACAGTAACTGAATAAATAATTATTTGTGACAGCCGGATACTAACTCAGATCGTTGGACTAATTGATACTGAGCCACCTTCCTCCCAATAATTACACTATACAACATAATTTTCTCTTATCAGCGTAATTATACAAGTTTTAAGTTTTTTTCCCCATTAATTTGAAAATATAATTGGTGCTAAATTATTTTACATTGTGATAATCTAATAATAAAATTGTAATGATCATTAAAAAAAAAATTCTATTCTATTCTTGTGGGAAATATAAATTATAAAAAGAACAGAAATAAAAATATTGTAATACAAAAAATGGAGATGTAGTGTCAATTAATATTTTTACATTTCTGTAAAATTGAAGTATATAAATTTTTTTTTCATTGATTTCAGAACCGTAACTATATTTTTCTGTGCCGAATTTCTTTTTTTAATTGTTTAAGAATCCCATGAAATCATTTTCGATTTAATTTAATTTTTGACGTAAATTCTACAAAAATATTTTATATTCGGGAGTGGAGAAGATTTATTTTGATAGCATGATTTTTATACCAGTTACTCTTAGCAGGCTGACGAATAGAAGAAACATTGTCTATGCATAATACATCTAGTTATTACAGTATTAGGTTCGAAGCGTTAAAATTAAGAATAACCCTTACAGATTCTGAATATTACTGTGAAAAGTTAGTAATGACAAAAACACTATTTTATGTAAAAATATAGCGTACGCTATATTACAGTTATTTTGAAATATACTTTATAAATCTTGAAAAATCAATAATGGAAAAGTACAAAATATTTTATTCCGTTCGTCTTGGGATAATGGTGCAAAATAAAAATCAATGCCTTCTGCAATATCAAGAATTGGAAATAGCAACATAATGTTGTTGAATATTATTTTTGTGTTTTCAACGGTCTAGGTTATGATATTTGAATAATTATGCCTACTTAAGATAAACGAGTTATTGTTAATATTTCTCTATTCCAGTTTTGGTTAACATTCCGATCTTTTTGTGTAGTAATAGAGATGATAAGTTGAATAAAATTCATTAAACAAGAAGACTCTCTGGTTTTGAGTTGTAATATTGAGATATTAAGTGTTTATTCAATTTTTTTAACGATTCTTTTAATCCAATTCAATGGAAATTATTTATAAACCCGTCAAAACGTAGCATTATAGGTGTAAATTTACATTTTGTTAAACAGATATATTCGCATTCTTTAGAAAAAGATTCTATCCTTTTATTATTAAGATGATTTTTGGTCATTTTAAATCATCTATATTTCATTCAAAATTATTTTTTATAATTTATTTATTGTTATTTACATCTGTATAAAAATCTTTACAAGTAAACTTGCTGTATGTGACATAATGAAATGATACAAACATGTAGAGAATCTACCCATTGATAGAACTCCAATAATATTTCTAGAGAAGAAGATCTCGAGGCCATCTTTTTTTCAGACGCCTAGGAGGAGGATTATTAGGTCATAAAGGAGTAGCCAGGTTAGAAATAAGTGGAATTGAGTGGTTGGGGAGTTTATCATGGAAGGATTGGTATCTGGTTCTGGTCAAATTGGCAACCTATGAGACATTGAGGTCCTGATGGATGACTTGATTCGTGACAAAGTAAGGATCATTAAGGATTTAGCGAAGGATTTTGGACTGCAAGGATTGGATTCGGGAGAAATGTGATGGTTTAGTGGAGCAGCAACAAAATTATTTAAAATGATAAGTCTAAAACATCTCTTTTGGTTTCGTCATCTTTGCTCTAGAGTCCATTATTTAACAATACAAAAATACTTGAAAACATATATTTAAAAACGGAAATCATAAAAAAAAATTTATATACGTATATAGCTACTGTAGGAATTTCATATAGATAATTGAAATCGCCATCAGAACTTCAGTAAGTAAACCTGTCTGTAATCGTGGAACATATTCGAAGGAAACCAGAGTTTTTTTTATTTAATTATTATAATTTTGAGAATTATTCATTATTTAACTTATTTTTTAGGTCATTATCGTAGTACTTAAGCATATGGTAGGAAATATTTGTATATTCAAATATTTTTTCAATGTATTAATTTATTTTCTAAATGTTTTATCATAATTTCATTCCATAAAAATTTAGGCCCTGTTTACATTATGATACTTCCAAAACTAATTTTACTTCACGACAGAAGAAAAAAGTAGTCCCAAACACTGAATCAAGGCGTACAAAAGTAAATAATTAAATATAATCAAAAGAAGTTATAAATCGTGTTACTGTTATAAAATATTCATAGTGGTGGTAACCCCTAGTTGGCCGTTATATGACTTTAACTTCCCTTTCATCCTAACTCCTTTCATGTTCCTTCTAGTACCGTATCCTCTTCATCATCCTATCAGATTCAATTTACCCTTCAGCGGTAGGTATATTGTGTTGAGGCCTATATGAACGACTGAAATATTCATATAAAATAAGTGACCTGTGAATAAATGAAAAGTGGGGAACAATTTGTGCAAAGTGGAAAACCTGTTTTATCAGTATAGAGTTATAGTAAATGTTGTATAATCTTTAAATTAGGTAAAGTAGAAAAAAAAATGCCTTGTAATAGTAAAGTTGAGTTGAAAAAAACTTAGAATATTATGTAATACTTAATAATAAATAATAATACTTATTGTTTAATTTCACAATCTTTCGTAGTGTTTTCCCATCATCTAGTGTTATAATTTTTGTAATTTTACATACATCACAAAAGTTTTTATATAAAATTAAATCGTTTACTCTATTTTTCATTATGGTTAATTTGATCCAATTCATTCTAGAAATTTTGTCATCTAAAATTACTTATTGATATGGTTTAAATAAAATGTTTTATGACTTTTAAAAAAGCATGCAAATTAAAATTATTTAAATATTAAAAAGTTATACAATATTTTATTTAAACAATATCAATCAAAAACCTACGATGTCATAATTTCTAGAATGGAATCGATAAAATTGACCATAATTAAATAGAGTAAACGTTTAAATTATTTATAAAACTTTTTATGCTAAATGTTATAATCAAATGATACAACTAATACAATAAATAAAAATGGGGAAAACACACCAAAACTTTGTAAAATCAAATAAAGAGTAATTAATAATGTTTTAAAGGTAGTTTTTTTCACACCATCTTAATACAAAATAATAAATAAATTCCTATAAATTAATGAAGTACAAAATATCAATTTTTTCACATTATATTAAAATCTTTATGAATATGAACTTGATTAAAGCTCTGGAGGTTTACCTTCACCTTTAAAAATATTGCCCAGAAACTAATGTACCATCTTTGTATATACTTCCGTGTATATTAACACGACATCTATATTACATTTTAATATATATGAAAACATTTTTCAACTTTCGATTGTACTTAAAAATGTCTTTCCGTTCCATACATCCACTATTTCTCCCTAATTGCCAAAATGAATGGAAATAATTAACGAAATGAAATGAAAAATAACTTTATTCTGGGACATATGTCCCCTAAGAATAATTACATGGTTCATATAGTGAGA
>NW_027106113.1:421194-442758 GCF_000696795.3 Halyomorpha halys | reverse complement strand
TTGATGCTCCTTATTACGTTACAAATAAACTCATTCACAAAGACCTTAACATCCCACTCGTTGCAGATTTGGCCCAAAACATATATGCGTCTTTTCGTTCCAAACTCCTTAACCATCCTAACCCATTAATTCTTAATCTTTCATCCTTAACAATCCCTGATAATCCTCCGAGGCGTCTGAAAAGACGATAGCCACGGGACCTTCTAATTTAAATTAATACTTGAAGTACCACCAATGGGTGGTTCTTTCCCAAGATTTTCAAGTTTATATGAAACATACAACATATTTACTTATTGTATTTAATATTAGTACAGTTGTAAATCACATTAAATAAATAAAAAAAATTAACATATATATTTATATGTTATATTGATAAATAATGTTTAAAACATTAACATATCACTTTCTTAGCCTTCTAAACTATTCAAATTTCATTTCATTACATATTTTAATTCATAATTTTGTAAAAAACAAAGGGATATCACAATTGAGAAAAACTAAATAAATAAATTGGTTATTACTAGTTAATGTGCTTAAAAAAATTCAAGATTCCTACATAGTCATTAGATATCTTTCGTCAAAGCTATATTAGCTCTTTTCATTCATAAAGAACATTAGGAACTTAGGAAAATTATTTTAGATAAACTGATTAGTATAAGTTAATATTCCTTGCGTATATTAAAAAGTTCGCATACATAATTCATCTCGGTTTATTTTTAATAAACCTTCATTCTAGTTACTTAAAAATGATTAATCAGCTCCTTTCTCGTTAATAATGAATAAGATGCTATAAATAATTGAATAAGTAAATTAATTATTCAGCCATTTATTCGAGAACAGGATAATTGCTTTTAATATTTTATGAGTTCACCAACTGGTGAATTATGGCCTAAAGGAGGCTTTATAGGAAAAGAAAATGCTTTGTAAGGTTTTATAGATTTTTTTTTTTTAAATTCTTTCTAATCGATTTTGGAAAGGATGTATAAGTTGATCCCTATGAATCAGCAGTATTATTTTTACTGTTTTTTTTTTGTTTTTTTTATCACTCAACGTTCGGAAATGGGTATTGACTTTAATATCTTGTCATGTTTATTTTCTTCAACAGTAAACTTGGGATATTACTAAAATTATTATCTTTATATTCTATCTTAATCCTATATTTCAGTTTTTATTTTTTTATGAAATCCCTTGAGACCGTGGCTTATAAACAAGCTGGCAATCTATAAACATTATAAATGAGACAGCATGAGATCACTAATTTGTCGAAGTTTTTCAGTTTTATCAAATGCCAGTTACTCTAAAAATTTATATCCTAGATATCTGATGGTATAATCTGTTTAACAATTTAAATAATAAAACTGAAAAACGACCTTTATTCTGAAACGACAAGGTCGACTAAAAACAAAAACAGAGGACAGATTGCTTATGTGCATACATTTTACATTTGATATAAGTATTAAGATTTAAGAAGGGGAAGACATAATTGATACTTTAAGGCGTGATGAAAGAAGCAATACGAAAGTAAATAGGAAAGAAATTCTAAAAGATGAAAGAACAAACAAGAAATAGATGGTAATATGAAGCAGTACCACGTGATGGAGCGTACATATTTATTGATTGGGTTCTGATCTTCAAGGAGTGGATGGATGAACAAAGTTAAGAAGACTGATGGTATAGGAGGGTTCCTTATTCCTTAGGAATTACATCATTCTGCTGTTTATGGGATGCGTTGATCAGATAAGGAGGTCAGAAAGATAGGTACGTTTATATATCATGAAAATAAACATGATGTTAGGTATGATGTATAAAATTAGACAAAACATTAATGTTATTGTAAAAAAAAGGATTGATGAATATGAGGAGCCAGAAGGAACACCAAGCAAAAGTGGATGACAACTGTCCTTGCAATGGTATAAAAATGGATGGTACTCTTTTGAAACGCTATTCGATAAGGAGAAGTTATGGAATTCAAACAGGAGATGATCAACAGAATCAAATGATTTTGGAAAATCAAAAAGATTGTAATTTTCTGTAATCTCTGGAAGATTTTGTTTGACTTTAGGAGTTTTTAATAAGGTGAAGTGGATGAAATAAAAACTAATGATTTGGGAGAGCGTTATGTTCAAAATATGTGGAAAGTTGGTAAAGGACTATCTTCCTAAAGGTTTGGATAGTGATGAACGAAAAGAATTGAGTTTGAAGTCTTTGAACATTTGGAAGCGATGGGACTTTGTTCATAGGACGTATTACAATATTTTTTTATGCTATAGGAAATATAGAATTGTGTTAGGAAAACTCATTGATATATAGGAGGATTGGCTTTTTGAGTTTCACCGGTATAAGAACAAAGTTTTAGTTATAAAGGAAGATTATTAAAAATTATAAAAAAATTAAATCAGTATATAAATAATTCAAATTTCTGCCCTCTGTCGGTTAACCAATCAACTACAGTAGTACATTTTTCTGGTAACAGCCAGGTGATTGAAGTAAGTAATTATAAAAAAAAAAAAAAAGACAAACCCGAATACAAAAACTTTACTTTTCTATATGTTAATTAAAATCGCCATGCCTGAATAATTTTACACTTCGAATAGGTGGGAAAGCGAGAGGAAGATGATAAATAAGAGAACCAAGAAATCAGTTTGTCTGATCTTCAAGAATTAAACTTTAAGACTTTTAAACTTCACAAATAAAATTAAAAACGTATTATTATATCATCATAACTTCAAATCTCAATAGTCTAAATTTAGTTACTTTTATGTACTAATATTGTAACCCCCTTTCGGCCTAACCCGTATAATTTTTGTTATATACATACGTTATCAGTATTATAAATTTTCTTTTGTACAATGCATAATTTATTTCATTATTTTAGAGTTAAAGTCCAAATTTACTAGCAACACACCTCGAACCACCAACAACAGCAATTTATATTAATTAATGTTATAAATGCCCCCAAGAAAGAGAATATCAGCATGTAACATAGCTCCAGATTTTAAGACACGACTAAGTCATTGGTGGGGTGTAGGAATAAAAAAATTGAAGAATGAAAGGAACCTGTAGGAATTGATGGCTGCATAGAAATGTTTAAGTGAAGCACTGTGTGAACCTAGGCACTGTCAGATTAAATATTTCTATTAAATAGATTATGTATTAACTCAGGAATCCCCGTGAAGTTGGTAAGACTGACAAATTCGTGAAAGAATGAATATATAAAATAAATGCTGAGTCCTGAAACAAAGAGAAGTATCGAAAGCCCTTACAACAATGACTGCCAGTATAGTAGGCAAGAGATCATGTTGGAAACCGAAAACGAGATATAAACAGAATTGACAAAGATAGCGAAAGAGCTGCATAAAGAAAATTGGAAAGCAGTCGGCCAAGATAGGCAGGCGTGAAGAAGGCTGTGTAACAAGGCTACAAGGTGTGTAACGCGAAAAAAAAAAATCTATCCTTTACACAGTTATTTTAAATTG
Organism: Halyomorpha halys; assembly: GCF_000696795.3. NCBI lineage: Eukaryota > Metazoa > Arthropoda > Insecta > Hemiptera > Pentatomidae > Halyomorpha > Halyomorpha halys. Next base: position 439,282 of record NW_027106113.1, on the reverse strand, counting down.
CATATATAATCTATGGACAACTTTGTTATAAATATATTTAACCCTGCAGCGGGCGCGGCTGATGTGACAGGCACAGGATTCGGTTTTTTTTTTTTGCTGTCTCTTCCAAAAAGGCGCCGAGTGTGACCCATTTCTCTCAGTAGTTTCCTAACTTTGTAGGGTGGTTCCGGCGGGTTGGAATCTCCAGCCGTCAAGAAAGTGAGTCACACGTGTTTTGATCTGACGCTCACCGCGCCCGATACTTGTGTTAGAGCCATTTTCGTCAGGTACCATTACCGTTTATGAATGGGGATCGTGTGCCTGTCAGGCGCACTGCGCCTTTCTGGTGTTTCGTTCAGGTTCATCGCCCCTCTTTCCAAGATTATTTCATGAATTCTTAAATCGTTATTTCAGTATTTCTTCGATAGGAATATTCTATAGGGAGACCACATTATTCCGGCCTTTTTTGGTTTCAACGAGGAAAAAGTGTTGGCAACCTACATCACATGCAAGAATAATTGTGTACTCCTGGTTTCTTCTGTGCTCGGAACCAAAGCGATTGATAAAAGTACTGGAGAAAAAAATAGAACCTAAGATCATAATGTATTATAATGCTCACAAAACCGGAGGTGACACTGTTAACCAAATGTGAGCCACATACAACGTGCATCGAAATACACATCGATCGCTAATGACTGTTTTCTATACTATGTTAAACTTGGGAGGGATCAATTCTTTGGTTATTCACCTCGGGAATTAATTGAAATGACTTCCAGGAAGAGTTTTCCCCAATGAATTGTTACATGAACTGTGTATCGGACAACTTCAATGAAGAAGCCAGCTGAAATCCGGCCTTTACACCTTGAAAATTTGTCTCAAGATCCCTCTGATGATCGTCCAAAATCAACCCCTCCCGACCTCCAAAGGCGGTCCAGATGTTGTGATTGCATGGTGGAAACAGGAATACATTGGCTCACGAACTACTCCTGTGTAAAATGGAACCAAGGAATTCGCCCCAATGCGAAACCACTCTATGCAACATGATTTCAGCCTGTTCTTGCGATCCTTCATCGGCTTTGTTGGATGGTGACTCCGACTTATTTTTGTCCCACACATTTCAACTTCATTTCTGACCCCTTTTTGAATTTTGTTTCGAGGATAAAAGGTCCTATTTTGATTTATACTCATAACCATGATATGCGAATTCCGCATTTTGACATTTTTTGTTTTTTTTACCTAAATAAATAATAAGAAATGTTTCGAATTTATTTTATATTTTTCCCTTATTGTCTACATCCTCAAGAATATCGGTAATTTTTTATTTAATTAAATAACGCGATTTAGAAACTTCACGATTTTCTTTGTATCTCACTGCGCCCAGATTTTGAGAATCCTTCACCACGCGCTCCGAAGGGTTAAAAAAAAACTATTTCAAAAAAGCGTTTTTCACATTATTTCTCACACATAAATTTAGTCTCGACCTAATTCCGGTATTACACGAATAGCATGAATTACGTGAACACTCCGCTATATCTCCAGCTTCCTTTCAACACAGAATTTAACTGCAAATAAGCGGTGAAACGACTAATGAATATAGTTCCAAGCAAATAGGCAGCATATCCGTTACCAAAGAGACTTTGAGAAGCTGTGGAATACGTTAGGATAGGCTCTATTCAAATATGAAACGGCTGTCTTAACTGTTTACTCTCTCTGTTCTTGAAATCATGTTTAGATTTCACTTTAATTCGTTGTATGTTGTGCTGTTGTATAATAATTCGTATGGTAATATATATATTTTTTTATAGTCCTTTATAGTTTTTTTTATAGTTCTTTATAAATTTTTCCAATAGTTCTCCAGATATTGCTTTTTAAAAATCAAAATTTCGTTAAAATCTACTGAAAGATTAGTAGTTAGGTAATTTATTTTGAGAAATCTATATCTCAGGAACTATATGACGTACTGATGTCTTTTAGAACTCAAATTAAAGCTAGTTTAATGGACTATAAAGAAGTGTATGACCTTTACCTTCGTAGGAATAGTAGTTTTCAAGATATTTACTAAAATAAATTGATTTGTAGTTGTCCGGACATTAAATTTGATTTATGAAAAACTTTATTTCAGAAACCATTAGACGTACTGATGTCTGCCAACGCTCAAATTAAAGCTAGTTAAAATTTACTACAAAATAGTTAATTATGTTTATCTTTGTAGGAGTAATTTTTTTATTATATTTGACAAAATAAACTCACAAAATGTTAATTTCTAGTTATTCGTATAAAATATTGGATTTTCGAAAAAATATATCTCTAGATCCATAAGACGCAAATATGTCTGCCAACACTCAAAATAAAGGAAATTTAACTTACTATAAAGTAGTTTATGACACTTATCTTCGTAGGGGTAGTAATTTTTATGATATTCACATATGAATATAATTTTGGCAAATGAAAATTTGTCCGAACAACTATAAATTAATTTATTTTAGCAAATTTCATGTAAAATATTAGTCCTACGAAGATAAACATCATAAACTATAGATAGACATCATAAACTATAAATAGCTCATTAAACTAGCTTTAATTTGAGTGCTAATAGACATCTGTAGGTCGGATGATTTTTGAGATATGATTTTTTCAAAATAAGTAAAAAAAAAATACTGACCTTATAGTACGTCCCATACAACATTTTTATGAAATGTTGCTTTTTAAAAAGCTATATCTCGAAAACTATTTAACGTAAATAACTCTATTAGGGCTCATATTTTAGCAAATTTATTCTTAGATTTTCTTATGTTGTTCTTCCTTTTTAAGTTATAGAGCTCCGAATGAAAAATTAGTTTTTTTTTATCGCTTTGAAACAGCCGCCATTTTTTATTCCCCCTAACTATACTTGGCAGACTCATCAATTTTGACTATTAATTATACATAGGTTTCATTAAAGTAATCAGAAACTGGGGTGAGATAGCCTTTTTTCTCCTCTTGGGCTCTTGTACTATTATACTATGGAACCCTAATTGAAATGCTACCAATCGGCATTTTTCCATAACTTTGTGATATTATTATAATCACTATATACCTCATTACATGAATTTCTTTTAAACCAATTGTAAATATAAACATCAATAAAATGTTCATCTTTTATTTTTTTTTATTTATGCTATTCTTGTACTAAAAGCAACATCATGACAAGTATATAGTTGTAATTTTAAAAATAACAATTCTATAACTCGAAGAGAACTCTCTCACTTGAAAAATACTCTGATATTCCAATATAACAAGAAGACAAACACCAAGGCTATGCACTGCGGATTCAAGACGAGGTTGGATACCAGCCAAGAAGGAGTAGCCTTCCCGACTAATCCAGTAAGTGCGTGAAAAGAGTTATTCTCAACTAAATTTCATTAGATGATTCTATGTATTCTTATATAATTAATTTAGTCTTATATTATATATTTATAATAATGTATTTGCTTTCTCGCATAGCAGTAAATAACTAAAAAACAACGTTTTGCTAATTCAAACATCAGGAGTAGAAACCAGAAATTTATATCCATTTGAACTAGAGAAAAAACATCAAAGTTCTAAACTATAAAGATCAAACTTAATAGAGATATCACATTTTGTGAAGATAAATATACTGAATATAAATATTATACTATAATAATATAACTAAAATATAAAAAAAGAAAAGGTATGTTTAAACTTTAAAGCAGGTCAAAGACGCTACAAATTGTGGGGGAAATATGGGAAAACACTTTGCATTTTATGTTATAGTGCATTTAATATAAAAAAAATAACCTGAATTTTTTCCTAATGAAGGGATATAGTTAAATAAACAAGAATAACACAATATCCTAATATCCTATCGTTTATTTTCAGTTATAAAAATTATGGTTAAATATTATGGGAACACCCCATGTGAAAAGTGATTTTGATTAGGGGAGAAGGTATTATTAGCATTGGGATTATCAGTGGAATCATGTTATTGTAATCTTAGAGTACTTTATAATGTTTGTCTTATAACTTACTTTCATCCCAATAAATAATTAATAAAGTTAATAAAATAATGCTACCATAATGAAGTTAAATGTTTACTTGAAATTAGTAAAATTATTAATTTTACCCATGTAACAGTCTAAAACATATTAAAAATTACATTGGTACGTTATGACTAAATTTATTCTGCTAGATCTCAAACCAAGCACCCAATGTTTACAAACTTTAATGAGAAAAGGGCTATTTGTTGAAAAGTGAGAGTAAATTTGCGATTCAGAGCGCTAAAGAAACTTGCTGGAGAGTATTTAGTAACAACAGATATGAGAGCCAGTTGTACTCACAATGAGGAATATTATCAGGAAAATTGGCAATCTGCCTGTTCATAATTGTTTTTAGCTGAACAGATAAAATAATGCTAGTATATACAAAAGACAATATTAATCGCCGCTCAGGTATCTACTAGCGTGGTTTATTCACATATGAGTGTAAGATATAACGTTTCCCAAATAAATGGAAAAGAACCAATGAAGAGCCCAATTCACTAAAATTGATGCCTTATTTTAATTAATGTTCCCTATGTGTAAATGCTATGGTGTTAGTGAAAGCTAACGAAGTTGAGAATATCATGTATCACATTAAGTATATAAACTCTAAAATAATATGTGAAAAATTTGAATTTAAGGAAAATTTTATTTTCACAGGGATCAATGGTGGAATAAAAGAGACATAAAAAAAAAAAAAAAATTGGCTACTCTAAAACAACACTCCTTAATGATTGGAAATTCCATCTAAAGTCTGAGCCTCAATCCCATTCAACACTTATTGGTAATTTGAAAAATAAACTGCAAAGACAGGTTTCGAATATAAAGCAGTTCGAAACTTCTACAATTATTCAAGTATAATGGGAATCTGTTACCGCAAATATCACAAACAATTGATAAAAGGAATGACCAGGCAGCTTGGTAGAGTGAATAAAAAAGAAGGAACATATGGAATAATATTATTCATGCTTTTCGTTTTTCTAAAGAATTAGTTATTTTTAATGACTGTTACGTTTAACTCAATTACTTCAGAATTTTTTATCTTGAATAATTTTAACATTATGTTGTTAATATTGATTTTTAATTTAAATGAAAATTCAAATATTGTTTATGATCTTGTAATTTACGCAATTCATTTACTATCAACTCAATTCTTATTCGTTAGCCATTGTAATCAAAATTTTTTTTTTAGGTATTACATTACATTTTACACTAAAACAGCTGAACAGTAATAGCAAAGGACTTGAAAATACTCAGTGGCCTTACTTATCTGACTTTCCAAACAGACAATGTTAGCGAATAGGTTGGTTGATGTACGGCATGTCATAATCTTACAAGAGGAGATCATAACATAAAAAGCAATCCTTCCCGACTAAACACGCCCCACTAAGGCCCCCATATTTGCTTAAATATTTAAATGTAAACTCTCCCTATATATGTGACAGAGTTTACATTTCCTTTTGTCTGTTTTCATTTCAACCATGCAAAACTTCTATTGAAAATAACTCTTTCATGTAACCTAGGTCCACCATTTTCAGATTAATGCATCTTTTTTAGCCATTCTTTAAAAGTAAGGGAATGTTTTCGCTTTACACCTAGATATAGTTAACTATGCCCTTACTTGAATTTAAGTGTAAAACCATGGGTGCATGGTATGGATTATTTCCCGGTATATAACCCCCAAGAAAAGGAAGATACCATTCACATGGGAACCTGTCACAAGTATAATGGAATTAGAATAAAATATTGTGAGTAGCGGACCTTTTACAGAACAATCATTCAATTTATTAAAAGGCTGTATATGGAGAGCTCTCAGCTAATCTGTACGACAGACTACGCTGGAAAGAGCTCACTTGAATAATATGTGAGAGATCAATACCATGTCACAATTTTTTTACAAGTTAAATATTATTTTTTATTCCTTTTAACATAAATACAATATTGTTATTTTAAATTACTGACAAGTTTAATTTTAATTCATATAAATTATTGTATTTTTTTTAAGTTTATTTATTTATGTGCTGTAGTTTAAACTGCTCACAGGCTTTGCAGACGCATGTTTTTCCATTTTGCATTCTTTGAATAGATCAATTTTTGTATTTATTTAATAAAAAAAAATATCACAGAACAATCATAATGGGCATTTCATGCTTTTAAAATTTATGGTACACTTTGGAGGGAAACGTCAATTCAAACTTTTCTCTTGTACTGTCAGTGAAATATGTCAAATAGAGTAGAGTCTTTCACCTCCTAGGCACCTACATAAAAGTATTTAATAGCCCATTACGGTTGGTAGTGATAAATTTATAAAAAATCTACTCCAGAAAAATTGACAATAGTTGGTTATAACTATCGACTATACAGTATTAAGGACGAGACAGACTGGACTCTAGTGCCAGCTGATAACATTTATTTCAGACCAAACTTCATAGTTTGCTCCAACTTAGTGATGAGAAGAACCTGTGGCTTAACTTTTCCTTAAACTCTAGTCTTATGTTGAAAAATAAATTTATGCAGGAAGTTTTAGGTGAGATATCTTATGACGATATCATACCTAAAACTGATGACATAAGAATGCCCTTTGTCATTCAGCTTGATGATACCTAAACCCTCAGATATAGGGGTTTAAGTTCTCTAAGACCTAGAATCCTAATCATTTACTTCTCCAGTTTCTTTAGTAGTTCTACCTCTTTTACACCGATTGTTCGAAGATTCTATTGCCTAATACTGATACCTTTTTTCACCTTGTAGACCGTAAAAATCCGAGATTACGTTTTGTTTTTTTAACCCCAGTAAAGTTCTCTTTAAGACTGGATTTGACCGAATTAGAAGAGACATTGCAGGAATTATTATCCCGAAAACAAAAATTGCAAAAACTCCACGATCAAGCCACTCTTCTGCACGAAACATTAGAAATGTTCAGAAACGCCTTAACTGCACGAAATGGTGCATACTCTTCTTAAAACAAATTAAAACCACATATATGAAATAAAATTTTTGAGAAAATTATCTTAATTTGAAAATGCTTTTCCTATTAAAAAATATTCATATATCTAAAAGATAATTAATTAATCACATAGTCGAAAGAGCGGAAATTTACAAATAGTTATACTTACGTTGGATTTAAATACGTAAAGATAAAAATAAATTTATTTCTTGAACGACGAACAATGACAGAAAAAATATTTTCTAAAAGTTCCTAGTGTTTTATTTAAATGATAATTTGCATTTAAGGTTTTCAGAAAACATTAAAACCATGGTTTGATTTTTTCTTAATAAAATATTGGTATACTTTACTGGAACCGACTTTTCGTTTTTCTATGCTTAAACTAATTAAATAAAATATTCAATCTTTTGTTCTTATTGTAAAGAACAAAATAAATCGATTGGTATAATAATTACTAAATACATCATACAGAGCAAAGGCGATATAAAACATTTTAAAATTCCAATATATTTTTTCTTTGGGTCCTTTTTGATATTCTCCTACCTAAAACAGTTTCATTTAAATCTGTGATCCCACGTGCGTTACTCCCCTTGCTTGTAAAACGAAACTTTTGACCCCATTGGAGCAATATAAGCTTTATAGGAGAAACGGAAAGCATCCTAACGAACAGGAATTGTATTTTATTGGTGATTTTTTAGGAGGATCACAAGTAAATGCTTTAAAAATATATTTTATTTTTTTATTTTTTCCAGAATAGTTCAATCACATAGGTCTTATTAATAAAATTTTAAACTATTTTAAACCTTAAGATGAATCACTTAGATAAAATAATGAAACCACAGCACTTAGCCCGCACCATCAAGTGCAGTGGTACTAAATTTTGATACGTAATAAAATATTGACACAAACATATTAAGCAGTAACGTACCTACCTGAACCCGTGCCTAGGGATGGATACACTTAACCTCTTCTGCAAGGGATTCACCCTCAGGGTGTTGATCAGGACTCCGCCCTGCTGTAGGTGGCCCCAAGTTCCTCCGGCCTCTCGGCCCCACCACAGCGACCAGCTCGTCACCGTATCCACCAGGCTCACCAAAGTCTATAATGATATTATCATATATTAATATTGGGCTTTTAAACATAATTGGGTCATGTTATTATGCTAGGTTCCATAAGAGTAGACTTTTATGTTATGAATATTTAAAAAAATAACTATTTCTTAGTAAATTATACTTTTTAAAAAACTTATGATGGTCTTAACCTTGAAGGAAAGATTATTATAGTTTCGGTAGGTTTTACGCCTTAATTTCTTAATAATTAACTAAGAGTATTACAGAGCAGGTAAGCTGGTGGGAAAAATGAAGTCAAAGAGGCGGGCCTTAGGATGGACTCAGCGACCTGTCAGAGAAGTAGGAGCTAATTGGCTACCTTCTGTTTCAGTTTAGATTACATTGTTGGACACTCCTATTGACCTCAACGTAAACCAAAGCTCAAGGGCGTGGCCAAACCCCTACCCTCATTTTTGACTCACCTTTTGCTTTGAATAAGAGTAGTGTATGCTAATGACCTGGTTTTAATGTGACTGCTACAGTATCAGTATTCTCACACAAACACCTCCAAGTATGTTTTGCACCATAATCTTTTACTGTGGATAAATTCGTTGTTTCAACTATCTACACTCTCTGGTCCAATTGATATTGTAACTCATTTGAAATATCTTTGTGCGAATCAATATATAATTCTAGTAAAATATATAGTGTTAGATGAGTACAGTCATCCTACACCATCGTGATCATTATATTCATCGTTGTCGAGTGGAACTCTAGAACTGATTGATTTGCTACATTACTGACTCAAGAACCTTTCATTTTCCAGGAAAATACAGCTGAGCATTAATATTATAATGGAGAAAATAGTAACAGAATATTCCACAAGCAAACATCCGACTCTGGTCCTACACGTATTTCCCAGAGGGCTCTCACGTATTCTGACTGGAATATGTACCGTCATCAAATTAACTTTTAATAATTCGTTTCTACATATGTTCGTAAATTCTCCTTCCATTGAAATACTGATGCAATAAATTCCGGACGAATAATATTGCCAAAAGTAAATTAAAATATTAAATAAAACATTTTACCTGGAATATTACAACCTATGCGCATATAACGAAATTTAATTATTAAAATAATATCAGGGTTGGTTTTCATTTTTATTATAAGTTGAACTAGTTATAATTATTTCTGAATTTCACAGCTTGAATATTAAAAATAATTATAACTTAAATTTCATATAAATATCGTTAATTTTTCCTTTCACTCACCTACAAGAAATACATATTTAGATCGTGTAAAGTTTAGAATTTTATTTTTCGACGGAAAAACACGTTTTGAGGTGCCTTGATTCCAAATACTTAACATACAAGTCTTGATCACCACAATTGTGTATGTGAAAAGCATATCTCAAAAATAAAACATAAATTCTGGAGCAAAACATTTTGGAGAAGAAAACGGCCGGTCGGGTAAACTTTGGGTATCTACTTTATAAAGATTAAATTAATGTTCCTTGATCGTGTTAAAACATTTTTGAAGACGTTTTAAAATATCTTTTGAAGCTCACTATTAGTTATTATGGACCTCCACATTGTTAGGAACCTCCAAACCTGATGTAAATTATAGATAACTGATGTTAGGAATGTCCAAACAAATTCTGTTTCATTATAGACAAAAAAAAAATACTAAAAAATATTTATGAACATTCTGATCTGGAGAAATCCGGGTATTTACTTTATTTAGATTAAAAAGTTCCCTGATTGTTTTTTAATGTTTTTTTTTAAAAAGATTTTTGAAATCTGCAATATTTTGCCAGTTAATACTAAACAATGATGTATGTGTATACATATTAATTTAAATAAGTTTACAATATACCGAAGTTAATTCTGAACTTTAATTTCCGTAAAAATGCAGGTAATAGTTATTTTGTTCATTAAAAAAAATCATCCTTAAATTTTACGATAGCATTAAATTTAATCAATTTATTTGTTATAGGGTATATTGATAGAAGTATTTTTACAAATGAAATAGTGACTTAACATAAATATAAAACCTCTTAATATAAAATCTTCTAAAGTAATATTTTTAGTTCATTAGTAGTTTAAAGAACTACAAACGTGCTTAAAAAATCACCTTACAAAACACTATTTTGAATCTTGAAACGGCCAATAAATTCATCAAACGTCAAGATTCTTACAGGACGTTACTAAAAGAAAATCTATCATTATACCCTTGGAGGTGTTAGGATTAAGATCGCATTATACAATTCTAGCACGGTAATAAATCAAATAATGTATTTTGTATTTTGTGGAATTGGCTATCATCGGTTTTAATTAGAGATCATGACAGCCAATTCCAATTAAGGTCAATTATCGGTGCAATATTAACTGCAACGGAAACGATTAGATGCAATTACTAACTGCCCTGACAGTTAATGAAAACTGCCTGTTAACAATCTATTCAAAACGCAACTTAATACTCTCCTGTTAGTCTCTAATCTAATTTTGATACATATTTTTTAATAAGTTTTTAATTATATTTTTGAAATGATACCTTAGGCTAACCACGCTTTACGCTGCTTGAATTGGATAAGTTACAGCCCAAAATGGGTAATTATACTCGAATACCATCCTTCGCTCTCAACGAATTCGTCAGCCTACTGGAAGCAACTCACTATGGGCGTGAGAATAATGACCCTACTTTGTATATTTTCATCTTCTATGGTGTGCAAACATGCGGCCAAAGAAAAAAAATCTACACGACAGCTGGAATAATTTCCATAACGTTTATCCAACTTCGCGGCTTAGTTCTTGGAGTTATTCTTTAAATGAATATGAAAAATGCTTTTTCGAATAACGTAAATGATTTCTTATGGTCTCACGATGTATGAAATTATGTTCGTATTTTGTACGCAATAAATTAGTAATAGGTGGGAGAAATATAAAATATATTAATTTTTTGTAACGATGCATTAAAAAAGAAAACAAAAAGTTTTTAGTTTGCTTAAAAAAACACCTTAATTTCAGTATTTTTTTGTTTCATTTTTTAAATAAATAAAACTATGTCAGAAATGTAATCGATTATCACTTTTTTATTTCCCTTTCTTCGAGAACTTTAATATTTGCAAATAAACCTATTTTTAACCTTGCAAAACGATTTAATTAATATAAATAGTAATTTTTTTTATAGTAGCAGTTTAAATAATACATTTAATTAAAAGCTGGTATATATAAGGGATAGCTTTGATACTGACGAGGGGTTAATGAATTTTTTTTTCCACCCACCGGCTGATTACACAACGAGGGTAATTCATTAGTAAGGCCGCCCTTGGTATGCTAACTTACTGAGGCCCTACCGCATCCCCCCCTTATCCGTTATTCTGATTTCTTTCTACTTTCCACTTCTGTATTTAAATCCTTAATTAGTTCTCAAGTTGTATTGCATTAAGAAGTAATTTATAGTAAAGTTTTTTGAGGTGTGCGTGAACTTAGTGGGATTTTAACCGAATTTAGCTAACACTATTCATTATGATAAAATTTTGAATAAATTCATTGAGAATAGATGTAAGATGAAATATATAAATTTGTAACAACTCTAATAGCTTTAGAAAAGTCTGGAGGACAACCTACATGAAGAAAATAATGAAGTAGCAATATATGAATAGTACAACAAAAATTCAGGCCATTATAAAAAGTAAACTAAATAATGAAATATTGTATAATAACTAATATTTATTTTTTCATTCCATTTGTACCAAAGAAGATTTAATTATATAATTATTATTTTAAATATAAGCAGATGGTCATGGTTGCGGTCAAAAAAAGAAGAGCAAATAGTTTAAAACTTATATTTAAATCTTTACGGTCAACTATATATACATATATATAATTATTATTTTATTTCGTCTAATATAGTTATGTTATTTGTTTTTATAATAGATAATTTCTGCAATCAACATTAAATTTAACCCATTCAGTATTATTTTTTAATATCAATTATTATTTTATATGTTTATAACATTTAATGGGGCAGCGATAGCAGCGTTGCAACGCGCCAGTCTACCAACCCAAAGGTTGTCAGATCGAGTCCCGGTACCACCCGGACTTGTTTCAAGCATAAAATAACACAAATCTCACTCACAACCTCTTCCGGGCATTTGTGCAGTCTGCCATGGGTGGAACTAAAAAAAAAGGAATGGGAGTGACGGACCCACCCTACGAAAAATCCACGTTAAGAAACGCGCAATATATTTCCTAATTCATTGCTCGAGGACTTAGACTTCCATTGTCTGTCGGCCATGTAATAACAATAATAACATTAATAGTTGTTAACTCGATGTTGTTTTGTGTTACTTCTTGAACTGGGTTATATTATATTCAATATTCCATCCAATTTTGGGACTTGGTTTTTTGTATATTTTTTTTTTTAATTTTGATAAAACCTTGCATACATATACTTTAGTTCTATCTTTTTACACGATTATAATCTTTAAGATAAATGTTTTTCTAGGGCACAAGAGGATTTAGGAACTGTGAAAAACATCGAAATAGATACGAAAATTATTTAAAAAATGGAATAATTATAATTTTTTTAAATCTTATGATTAGAATATTTTTAAACAAGTTTTTTTTTCTTTAAACAACAATCAATGAGCAAGGAGTCAACGTTTCTCTATATCATTCATAACCTATATTTAAGTAAATAAAATAAAAATTATACTGACTACAGAAAATACACCCCACTTCAATAGTTTAATTTATACTAAGACAATTCAGATGGTGTATCACTCATGAAGAATATCATTGGTGATATGGTTCAGCTGAATACACTACTGATATGAATACATTAATCAGTTGAACATACACAATAAATAATTTTTTTTGTTTGAATGTGATATCAGGAGAGTATCTCTTTTTCGAAACTCTTGAGATTCTTTAGTAGGGGAAGTTGTTTTATCAACTGAATAGTTTTAAAATTTGATAAGAAGCAGACGTTGATTTTTTTTTTTTTTTGTAGAGAAGTGGTGAAAGTTCGGCTTTGTTATTAATTGTAGCTACATTTCATATAGCTACTCTTATTCCCTTGCGTCGAATACTTCATTTTGTACAATGATTTTTTTTCTCTTACAGGAATTTTTTCTGCATGAAAATCTTTATTTACAGGCTAATAAAGCATTTTTGTTGGTTTAGATAGTTTCTACAGTAACTATCAATCTTTACATAATATATCCTAATTGCTTTATTTAGCCAAGACATTTTGATTTCTAGTTCGTAAATTAGTGGTTTGGTGTAGCAACAAAAAACTTCAAACTTCAGAAGTGTAATATAAAACTTTGTAAAATAACATTATTTTCAAGCTACCTCTCTCAACCACTCCTTTAATAAAAAAACCTTAACGACCACTGATTCTGTTATAAAAAATAAATTATTTATTTAATTTTTTATTTCGAATTAATAATTACCATTTCATACTGATTAATATAATCTTCTGTTGTAAAGTTATTTGTTAAACAATTTCGAGGACTCTTCATCACTACAACGGCCACTGTTTTAGTTTATCATGTACGTTGTACCAAAGGACAAAAAATATATTTTTTTTCTTGCACATCTATTATACCTATACGATAAAACGGTCACTTAATCAGTAACTGTAAAACTGTATCTGAGAAACGGCAAACGGCCTCTGAAGTTGAAATTAATAATTAATTAATGGTGTTTCCCTTTGTGCTGTAGATATAAAAGGCTGAGTTTCGAACCCAGAATAGACTGAGTGATTTAAATAAAATTAAATATTATTGGGATATTAATTAATATAATAATTAAATTCACAACAAAAAGAATCTACTAACATCCAAATCTCACTAGTATTAACTAGGAAAGAATACAATTTTTATCTTTATCTTAAGATATAAAGAACAGATTCTACACACCTGTTGTCTTATTGGTTACTGTATCTCAAAAAAAGCAGTGCCAATAAAGCTAAAAATTATTAATGGTGGTGTTCCTTCCTATGTAGGTTTCCTTTATATGTAGAACAAGGCTAGACTTTAAAAATTTCTGACACTAAGTGGCTTAGAAAAAAATATTTCTTAAACAAGGAAATCTAAACGAGGAACTCTCTACTACTTTAAATAATATGAACCAGAGTTGAAAAAATTAAAGTTATCTACCAATTTTTAAACATATGTTTAAAAAATTAATTAAAAATTTTATTTAAAAACCAATATATAATGGTATCCAAAAATCATATTTGGTCCTCTGTACAACATTCCGATCTACTCTATACCAACTACTACATTGCATTATAGTTCAATTAAAATAGATAGGGTTATTTAACTGAATGATGAATCCTGTATTTTTTTTTTTTTTTTTTTTTTTTAGCCAGCTTTCTTAGACTCATAGATTTCTCTTTATCGATACAATAAAATCAACTAAAAGTTAATTTCCTTAATTTTTATGTTCACTCAAAAAAGAAAAATCTATAAATATGTTTTCCTATAAACTTATGCAAATAAATTTCTTCGAAATTTACGATGTTACGATGTACACCGACAGAAAGATATCAAGTAAACAATCTGTGTGATAATATGTAAGCTATCAAAGACAGATAAGTAGAAGCTAATCAAATAACGGTTAAACCAATACTGATGAGATAAATATTGGCAAGCTGTCTTCTAAATCTATTAAACACTCATCAATCCACATTACCAGAGCCGGTTCGCTGTTCAACTTTAGTGAGATATTATCTCAAATCAAAAGTCTAACTTTTCCTGTATATTTACTGATAACCTTTTGATTACTTTGAAGTTCTGTGGTGCAGTTATATCTTCCGATTTCTCGAGGGACTCTACTGCTATCATGTGGAAGTAGTTTATTCAGGCTAATTGAATCGTTGTATCATACAAGTATAATACCATACCAACACTTCCGGCTTTATACTTTTTTCTGACTTTATTTCGGGTCTCACAAGTATTTAACAAAAAAATATATTATGTAGATAAATGACGCTTTCATACTCTTTGGGAATAAAAATTATAAATTTCATTAGCGTCTCTGGTCTTGCAGATATTGTTTTTTATACTGTTAATAATATTGTTAATAATCAGCCACCTTCGAAATCCCCAATAACTGTCCATGTTTGTTGCATTTCAAATTCAGTATAAAAAAAAAAAGAAAAATTAAAAAGCCATCGATTAAATAAACTCCAGATAATAAATAAATAAATAGACATCAAAGCAAAGGTTCTAAAAGACACACAAAGGTTCTAAAAGGCACACATCTACAGTATACGAGTTTTGGCAGCAGTGTGGTAATTATGGCACATGCCTAGGTGTACTCATGCCACAGAAAAAAAGACAAAAAAACTAATTCTAAAAACTGTTTTCTCTAGCAATTTATTGTTTTGAGGAATATTATCTTCATATAATGTATCAATGTCTACAAGGGATCAATATTCTTCCCAAGCTTATTAGACTTCTCTCTGAACCCTTCATATCTTGTCAAGAACCAGTGACCTGGCTGGCACCACTTAGCTGCCAATACTGAGTATACAATTGGATATTAGTCGTTTGAAAATTCATCCGACTTTAATTTTTAGTCATAGATGTTAAACTAAAATTTCAATCGAATTGGTATCAGTCGGATAGAATTGTTTTTCAATATATCTTTATTTTAAAAAAACTGATTTTATTTTATTATTTTTTATAGTGCTATAATGACTTCGGAATCATGTTTTTTAAGTAGGATCGTTTTTATTGAAATTCTAACCTATGTATGATTAGTGACTTCATCTTAAACATCAAACCTAAAATCAATTTGACATAAACTTTTGCTGGTCATGTCAGAGTTAATCTATGGGTTTTGGCCAGCTCCTTTTTATTGTGACTCCGTGTGAACCCTCACACTTAGCCACCAGGCTACATCTCAGTTGCATATCTTAAGATACCCAGTACAACTGGCAGGTCAACTATATCAATTTCGTTATCTCTGGATTAATATCCATGTTGATGCTGGACAGCTCTTCTTGAATAATATTTATATTGTATTGCAGGTCCCGCAAAGAATATGTCGAAGACATGAGCAACGGCGAGCATTGTATAAAACGAAGGCTGTAGGTTCCTATGCCTATGTTGAAAGCGCTTCAATCTGAATTTAGTATTTTTCAGGGCCTGATGCAGAACCAATACGAAAAATAGGGAACTTAGGCTACATCTCTGTCGTATTCCCTGTCTTGTTACAAACTCCTTGTAAGTTGCTTCCAGCAGCTCCCTGAAGTACTCGCTCCATCTTTTCATTATATCCTCTTTCTGCCATAAAATAATGCCTTCTTTACCCTTGATTCCTTTGAGGGAATTCAGCCTTTCCTTCCTTATTCATTTTATGTCTTTAGAAGATCTTCTGGTTCTCATTTATATTTTTCTCCTAATTGCGACCAAAATATTCCCATATTGTTTGGTTTGAAAATCTTTTATCTTGGACTTCCATCTTTCCGAAATTTTAATATTATATAATGTTACTGAGAAATGAACCTTTTACAGGTCCGGAAACCTCGGCGCTCTGAGTTATAGCAGCATCCCTGCCTTAAATATTGAAGGAAGAAAACCGAAAAGTTTTAGTTTTAACTTTTTTTTTGTATTGGACTAAACAATGGTATATCACCTACTGAAACTCATAGGGTAAATTCGAAATCCGTAATAAGGAGAAGACAACCTTTCAAACTTTTACAGAACTATTAAGTTTCAACTATCTATTATGGAGCTGGAAAATCGATTTTTCACAGTTTGATTCTTGTGATTTTTAACAATATCGCACATTGGAAAGGTTCCACAGTGCGAAAGAAAATAGGTACACAGTTCGAAAATCTCACATACTCATCTTTTTAATTTATAAAATCGTGGGAAATGTGAAATAAGAAAGGCCAGATTCAATAATAACCGAGCCTGAGGTAATGAAGGCAGTAGCTATTAGTTTTTGCTTGGACGAGAGGTTTAAGTGCGGCGGGTAAGACCTTGGTTCAGGTACTAAAGCTGTAATGAACTGGGAGATCGTAGTCCATTAGTGGACTGCCCTCGCACAAAGTAATCACCTGGTAATTTCATCCCCATCGTTGGCGCATACTCATCCCCAGTCCTTTACATCGTCACCCGTCGGGTCCAGAACCTCAATTACAGTTGGATAAATATGGAATTTCTAGGGGCCTCGGAATATCATCAGCAAAACTTAAGAACACTCGATCAACTGTAGATATTTGATCATGAATATAGATCATACGAAACGTACCTTGAAGTATAAGAATATTATTAAAGAAGACACGGTGGTGCAGGAGTGGCAAAATAATTTAAGGTAGTAAACATTACTTTATTATTGTTTAAAAACCACGAAAAAATGGTGTGGTTTGGGAAAAAAGTTAATACACTTCTCTAACACTAACATTATTTTCAAATACCGATTTTCAATTTCGACAAAAATCAACAGGAGAGGCTGTTGAGGTGAATGAAATTTTTCTTCTTTGGAGAGGACGGAATGTAGACTGAAATCATCTCTTATAGTACATAATTCTTTTATGATATTAGTTAAAGGTGATATAATGATGATATGATATAAGTTAATGGTATAGTGAAGAAGTCATTTTTTTCCAGAAACAGAGTAACCAATGGAAATGCATTTTCCTCAGTTATGAGGAATACTACACGTTTGTTTATTCATTTAAGTTAATGTGTTTGAAGGTTTAAAATCACAATGAAAACCTTATCTCAGCATTTTTAAATTGCACCATTAATCACCATCAACAACCATTTTTTATTTTTTTTTGACAAAAATTAATAAAGTAAACTTCAATATAATCGTCACTTTAGCATTAAGTTTTTGCATATTAAATAAATATTTCTATTAAGAACTCTACACTATTGTAATATCTAATATTTTTACTTCTGTTTCTGCCATTGCTTAAAATCGTTATATTAAAAAAAATATATAAAGATTTAACTTATTACGCAATCGATTCTGTAAATTTTCAATCATTTTTCGATTCGATTTCTCTTCTAGTTGGTTTTTATCCAGAGATTACTACCGAAC
>NW_027106113.1:418846-419954 GCF_000696795.3 Halyomorpha halys | reverse complement strand
TTTTGAAGCATGTTGTTACTGAGATACGGGTTAGGTGATGTGTTTTAGAGAAATTATGAACTATTAAAGATACGATTAAGCTATAAAATAGCGTTCGAAATAAATATTTAACAGCTAACTGATAAATTATTTAAGTTGACAAAGTGATATTTTGTCTCAATGTTTTCAGATGTCCATTACAAAGATTAAGTGTCTTGTAGGAAAGGTCTAAGATAAATGACCACTGTACCAAATGATGGCAGAAATATGACAGTCAGTCTAATAACGG
This sequence comes from Halyomorpha halys, assembly GCF_000696795.3. Lineage (NCBI taxonomy): Eukaryota > Metazoa > Arthropoda > Insecta > Hemiptera > Pentatomidae > Halyomorpha > Halyomorpha halys. The sequence goes on along the minus strand of NW_027106113.1, from coordinate 419,686 downwards.
TTTATTTTTAGATTTGTCAGGAATATATGAGTCCTAGAAAAATGTAACTGTATTATATTTATTTAATATCATAATTTAATACATAATAATATATTATTTATTATAATCGTAAATTCATGGTTCTTACTAAATTATGGGAACAATTATCGGTGGTTATTTTCCAATAATATGTTTTTTAATTATTTAATTTTCAATAATAATTTTTTTTATCAGAACTTTAAAAACAATTTTATTTTTAAGCTCAAAAAATGCAAACAATTTTACAAATGTAAAGCAATTGTCTTCTTAGAAGCAATTAAAAGACAAGATCAGTAATTAAATATTATTAATATTAGATTTTTTTATAAGTAATTGAATACCTAAACGATTTATAGTTCTGATTAATAAATTTATTAATTGACATATTGTTGGACTGTGCTACTAGATCAGAATGTAATAGTAATAAATTTACAGACTAATAAAACAATGAACAAATGAAAATAAGGATGTATTTATGAACATGAATCTTATTTTTTTCTTTTTAATAATTTAAACTAAAGTAGAGAATAATAATAAAATAGCGATAACAAACTTATTCAGAATATTTGTTATCGTCATGAAGGACTCTTAATATCAACTCTCGTATTTCGTGGCTAGAGTAAAGCTCTATGAAATCCCAGTGCTTTCTTCGCGCTCCTTCAATAATTAGAGGCAGAGAGGAGAGCGTTGAAATCGTATAAACTTTGTTTTCCTCTGTTTCATTACATAGAATTCCAATTGTCAAATTTAGTTTTTTATATATCTCCTTGTACTGCCAGTACAACTTTGTAGGAGGACTGTAGCGATGAAAGAAGCAACATA
>NW_027106113.1:406488-418796 GCF_000696795.3 Halyomorpha halys | reverse complement strand
CTATTTATAGTTTGCAAAGTGGAAGTGCCGTTGCTTAATTTTTCAATCTAATTAAGAATTTTGCAGGTGTTACATTAAAATTTGTTCTGTTTGTTAAAAGTTTTCGAAAAAAAAGTAACTTAATGTGTTATATATTGTAACTGTAAATTAACAACTTACTTGGTGGTTGACTATGGAAGTCTTCCTGGACAAGAGCCCATTTACAGCAGTAACAAAGTTGGCCGTGATGTTCAGGAGTACACCGACGTCCTGCCTGGCCTTGAGGTAGGCCAGCACCTTTGCCAGGAGGGCAACAAGGGGCTCTGCCTCGCCTGGATAGGCCCCACCTCGGCCCCCGACAGATGTAGCAACCTCCCAGACGGTGTTCCCTGCGGTGGTACCTGCGTAGCCGAGGCCAAGTCCCAAGAACTGGAAGAAAAACACACGTTATTTCATTTAGTATTCGATTTTGTGGATGCAGGTAAAATAAATAAATATTAACATCTTATATCTAATAAAAATAGTTGTAACAATGTTCTTCTTCATTTATTCGTTAATTTTTTAATAGTGTCACAATTACTTAAAGAATGATTCTGAACATAGGATTTGAGACCAAAAGGAAAAATCCACTGGGGAAAAACGCCGTGAGTATCAAATTATTGGCTGATAGTGTAATGAAAATCCTGAACATGCCAATTCCATGACGTTCCAAATAAGTCAATATCTGTTAAGAACTGACAGCCAGCGAGTTTCAATAGAGCAGTGCCATCTATTGTATAGCGAGATGAACAGTCAATTTATTGAAACAGTTCAATATCTGTTCCAATCTCAAGATTCGGATACAAGACAATGCCCTATGACTATCATATTTTATATTAACCCTTTGGTTACGTTTTATTTATTTATTTTATACTAGATCGGCCTGGTGGGCCTTACATGGTTAAAATAACCGTTACGTTTTATATATTTATATGTTTTTACATTTGATTATGGGGGGAGGGGTATAGTCTCGTACAAAAGATAGCCCTAACTATATACAATGTTATAATTAAAAGAAAAAAAAAGATAAAATAAATAGAATAATGCTTCTTAAAAAAGGAGAAAAGTAAAATTAATAACAAAAACAATGATATTTGTGCACTTAACAAAACAAACAATTGCCTTCTAATGGTAATAAGAAAAGTTAATTTGAAAAATAGACGAGAGAAGAAAAAATAAATAATAAAGTAAAATAGAGATAGTGTAAATAATGAATCGATAAATATAGAATTTGTAACAGAATGTCCTGCAACAGCCTGGGCTTCAGTCTTCGGGTAATGGTTGAGTCACTGCTCCTTTAACTGTCGGCAACTGGAATTGGAACTTCATGAACAGTTTTTTGATGTAATTCTCTATTGACTCCATTTGTAATTTCTGATGAAATTGGCTATTTCTTGTGAACCAAGGAGCATTAACTACGATTCTAAGGACTTTATTTTAAAAAGATTGTAATTTTTTATTTTTCGTAAAGGATGCCGCTCCCAGACTTCACAGCCGTACATCAGCAGTGGCCTGAGAATTGTTTTAAATATAAGAACAGTAGTTCCTGGTTTTAGTTTGGAATTTCTGTTGAAGATAGGATGTAGCATTTTGTTTACGTTAAATCATTGTAGTATGTCAATAAGCAACAAACTGTCGAATACGTAAAGATTACTCTAGCACGCGTCATTAATATGATTAAGGGCGTAAGAAAAGGGGAGACAAATGAGGCGAAATATCCCGGACCTCGAAGCCCAGAGGTCTAGGAATCTTATGTTTTCTATTGTTATTGATTTTTCTTTTTACTAGAACGATTTTAGATAAATAAATAATTACTAGGAATGACGATATTTCTAGGTGAGAGGTTAGGACAGACGTTTGATATTTTACGTTAGGATATGTCTCGAATAAAAAGTGGATTCATTTAATTCGCAGTGCAGTGATTCTCATCTTCAGGTGGTTGGTTTAACCAGTCAAATTATCTGACCCAAATAAAAAAAAATACACACAATGACTTCGATTTGTCGATTTGATACCTGGCAATTAAAAAAGAAAATCTAGACGTCAAAAGTAGTAATGTACATATGTATTCTATAAAATGATGGTTGATATGAGGTATATCTAAAATGATACGTTGATGGTTTTAAAGTATTAAAATCGTATTATTTTATAAAATAGTTTCATTCACGAGATATTACAGTTCAAGCAGCGATTTTTGTCTAATTGAGGTATAACTATAAACTAGGTGAAAGCTATAAACTAGCAATAAAACAAAATATATTGCCAATAAGTGATTATTATGCGTGATTATGTGTGTGTAGATTTATTCCAAACAAGGTCTGACAACTGTTTCAAGTAATAGACCAACAGATTATTACTAGAGGGATGGAGTTGATTGCTTGTAAGTTAGTAACCGGCGATCGAATCACCAATTTAGTGACGTACGTGTAATACTACTCTTGAAGCTAATCAACTTCTATTGATTGAACTTAAGAATAAAAACTAATTGTTTTTACAAACATTCAATTTTTTCTGCAACTTGGTTACTCAAGTGCATAGAATAGTAAATCTAATAGAATTATAAATACATTTCAAACAAAAATAATTATTACAGGTATAGTAAATTAAATTCTTGGTCAGTAACCACAATATAATAAATATTTTGGACACTGATTAATTTCAATAATGATGCAATTAATATTTTAATATGTTACTTATATATATTTTATTTTGCTTGGTTGAGCGACCGCATTATTATAATTTCAAATAAGAGATAATCAATAAAATATTTTTATGTAAGTTTAATTTACGTTGTCGTAAATGTGTGTATACGGACAATTTTATTAAGATCTTGTTCGATAAGGCATAATTTTAAAACATTTAAACGAGGAGAGCATTTTTTTCCTATGAGGCACTTTTCGCTCCTCTATGATGGACAAAAGAATAAGAATGTAAAACTTCATAATTTCTGAACAGAATTTGTGGGACATTCCTTTTAGAAAAACTATATACTTATGTACATAGTACGTTTGTTTGAATATATTAGAGCATAATGGAGCTATATGTAGTAAATAAAAATTTACGCGGTATAGCGTATACGCGAATATATTTATTTTTTTAATTAGCTAATGTACATTTTTGGTAGAGGGGTGGGTGTTTCACTAATTCTACACAATCATCTTTATCCCAAACTTCACTATCTTGGTACATGTTTGTATTTTAATATAGTTATCATATAGCTTATAACCAAGTACTTACATCGCGTGTGCTACAGAAGTTTAATCAAAAAAACAAATAATAATAAAATTAAAGCCAGTACAATTTATAAAAAAAAACTCACCCTAATGAGGGTTTGAAAGAAAACGTTCAATTAATAACAGTTTGATTATGAAGAAAATAACCAGGCCTTCTCTTCTGACCTTGTATCTTTAAAAATGACCAAAGATTAAAAAAAACAAAAAAGAAATATTTTACAAGAACAGGATTTCAAATAGTTAATCAAAAAAACATTTTAGAAAACAGTCGATTTCGAAATTGACACATTGGTGTATTTGTGGTTTCCTTGAAAAATATCAACCGATTTAAAATCGTATTTGATTGGACAGACAAATTCAAAGTTAGAGAAGAAATTAGATAAAAAACATTTACTCTACCCGAGTAGGCCATCTATGAATCAAACCGCCAGAATACGCCAGCTTCTAAGTTTATCTTTATTTAATTATATACGAGTTAAGTACATTAATTTAATCAGATAAAGTCATAAGAAAACTTAATTTTTTTTCTCAACTATTTTTTAATAACTGGTTTTAATTAAAATAATAAGCTATTTTATTTAAATAATCACTAGTTTTTATTGGACAAGTCTATTTTTTATTGCTCTCAAAGATAATACGTTAAACAAATATTCATCCAATAGTTTTAATCAATCATTACTTATATAATATATGTGTCTAAACAAGTTATATTTGAATTTTTTTCAACCCGAAAAAAATAAAAGTTTAAAGAAAAATAACGCGAAGGAAATTAAACTATTGTTCCAGAGAGAATAATAGTTACAAGAAAGCAGTGAGGTAGAAAACGAGAGTGAGAAGAAATCCCTCGGTTCTCTATTCAGTCTCCAGTTCCTGGTACTTCTTGTCACTCTCTGATTGTGCCAATATTCTTCCCAGGGTCTTTTTTATAAACATTGTATTGAAGAATCAGGTTTCGTAGAAATCCTGAGAAAAGACATTTTCAAATCTATTTTTATCTGGTTCGAGCAATGCTTTCCTTAAAACGATTTTTAATTTGGAACTATTAAATAGTTTTGACAGTAATATTAATAATAACAATTAAATACAATAAAATTTTTTAAATAATTTTTGTTTTTTTCTTGTATTACTTTTTCATATTTATTTTTTTAAATATGAGTAATTCAATTAATGTTCACATATTCAAAGTTTATATGTTACTAAAGCATTCCATAATTGTATACCACTACTACTATTGCTTAAAATTGTACTTATCAATTATATATATCATTATATATATCAATTGTATATATAAATCTTTTTTAATAATTCTATCGAAATTAAAAATTGCATCATAATAGTTGCATAATTGATAATTGAACATTAATAGTAAAATGATGCAATCATTTAATTCTTTCAGTTTGGCCATTTAACACTAAATCATGTAATTACTTTTTTAAATCGGTAATAAAAAAATTAGGAGTGATATTGCCGGGTAAATACCTCAGACCCAACAAATAGGTTATTATCCTAGTCAAAATAGGGTTTTCAGTTAAGGGTTATTAGACTATATTTTTCTCAAAAAATTCGGTCTGTTTTGAACTACTTAATCCTGTTTTCAAGTCTACTACCTCGTAAACTTAACAATGAAAATTATAAAAAATTAGAAACATTGTGTTAAGAATTTACTTTTAAATAGAAAATTAAGCATTTTTCGAATATAATTGATTATATGTAAAAAATTGAGACAGATGGGATGTTCTAGAAAATGTTGTATTCCAATTTAGGCAATTGTTTAATGCCGATGAACTGTGCTAAAAAAAATTATACGATATTTTTGGAAAACCCTTTGATGAATGGACTATACTTATGAATAGACTATATTGCTACTGAAAAAGTATAACTTCGTGATATATAACGCTTGAGATCTAAATCTGTTCTAAGTTAGTGGTGCAGAAGCCTCTCTAATCCGTTTTATATTTTTGTTTTGTAGAAAATATGAGATAATATTTTGGGATTTTTTATGCTCTGAATTAATATAAAACTATCTTGAAGAAGATAATTATTATTTATCTTGTAATGAAACGTTAAAGTTTATTGTAATTAATTATATTTTATTTTTAAGCGTATTTTAAAGAAATATCGGTTTATTTTTATTTCACTTTTATTTGTATTATCACAGTGTTATTAGTGCCACTACGTTATTTAGATGACAGGACAGTCTTATTATAATAAAAATTTAAATATTTGTAATTTCTTTTTCAAACAGGAATTTGACATTGTCCTGATTAGTTTTGTTGTTATAATATATATTTGAAAAAATCAAAGATGCCATTGGAAAGTTTACTATATCTCCTAATTTGTAAATTGTTTTAGTAAACATATATATATATATATATATATATACTTTAATGAATTTAGATTATCAACTGAGCTTACACTATAGTTCATTTTACAAACAGAGTAATTCAAGTATTTAATTAATTTTTTTTTACCCAAAAGGAGTATAATTGAGGTATTTTTGAAATTTTAAACTATTATTTACAGCTTTTTGAAAATATTCACCTTCAAACTGCTGCAATTGCTTGTACTAGCGAGCAAGGGTGGGTAGTACCTTACTCCCACAGTGTCAGGGTAAGGTAAAACAAATAAACAAAAATAATAACCTATAATAATAGTATTTCAATTTTAGAAGTCGATTTAATTGTATGTAAGCTGAATAGTTTCTATGTTTTACTCAATTATAATGGGCCAGATTCCGAATCATTTTCTTATTAACAAAGTTGTATTATATCATCATTTTAGTATGCTTAAATAAAATTGTAATTACATTTTTTTTATTTATATAAGATATAAGAAGTAAATGTTATGGATAAAGGTATTTTCAGGAATAATTACTATTTTACTTATTTCAACTAACGATTATGCATTTACAACATTTTTTATTAGTAATAAAAATATAATAGTAAATTTCATCCCAAAATATGGCTCACCTGTTAGCTTTCTCAATAGTAATAATATAGCTTTGATTGCTCAGATCGTGATGATGAACTGGCTCAATCACAACTGAGCTGGGCGGGGCAACGAAGTTTTAGCAAGAACTAATCTCAATTAACGCATCACGTAGCAGAAGTAAATTAGTGACGGTATCAGGAAGCTGAGTAGTAATTAAGATAAGGGCTAATATCAAATGATAACTGAATCCTACAGGAGTTGAATGGAACTAGTCAGCTGATAATTACCTTTCTAGATAGTGCTCGATTAGGCTCCGTTATGGCTTTAGCAACCGCTTCCTTGTCCGGTATATATTTCGATAATTATTTTTCTTCTCTACGTTTGTGAGAGAAATCGTGATACCTGTTATCTTTAGGTTTTTTGTTTTCTGTAATATCCAGAAAACTTAGCATATTATTTTGTATAACTTACTAATATTTAGAATATTTATTAACAGAAAGTATTACAATCGTGTAGAGTTTCGAATTCGAGTTTTCGCCAAGTATCGCCAAATGGATATGAACAGTCTAGTTTAAAAAAGTCGTAGGAAACTAAAATTACTTAGGACTTATTTAAGCCTAAGATGTTACAGCAAGTATGTCGTTATAATCGACCAAACAAAAGTACCACTTTTTATAATAGTTATTTTCTTCCATATTTCCCCATCACCATGTTATTTAATAATAATATTCTTTATTTATCCTGGGACTGATTCCTTAATAATAACATTACAAGTATAATTCTGACACTTGCTTTAAAGTAAAATAAAAAAAAATTATAATAAAAATGAAACTATAATCCATCATAAGTAGAATTAGAATTATGAATTTAATTAGATAAAAAACAAACAATAATAATTTACAGAATATCTAAAATAAAAATATATCAAATAAAATAAAACTATATATTATATTATAATTCTTAAGGCGAACAACTTCCAATAAAAATAGAATCAAATACATGTAAACTAAAAATAATAAGAGGTTCAATTACTGTTAATATACATATTTACAAGTTTAAACAAAAATCAGAATTATCAAATATAGAAGATGAATAAATAAATAAACCAGTATATAAGGTAATGAAAAAAAATCCTCCGACAAATAATAAATCTTAAGATATAATTAAATATAGTACTGATATCCTTATATAGCTTAATAAATATTTAAAAATTCCGATAATATTTATGTTAAATTGTATTTATTTCTCCATTTATTTACATCTTATTTGAAACATTTAATTTTTATTCTTCTGGAATAGGGAGGGCAGAGAAGATGGTTGAAAATACGGGATTTGATGATTGGAAGGGTATTAGAACAACTAATGATGGAGGGTATAGTATTCTATAGGGAAGAGGAACGGATGAGGAAAGATCTGCCAAAGGCGCGTGTTGCGGGAATGTTCTGAGGATTTAAAGTAAGGATATCAGGGATGTACGATGTATGGTAGGATTGAATAATTTGGTAGAGGAAGGATGCAAGGAAATATTTACGATGGAAGGAGGTGGTAACTCTTCATAAAAAATGGGGACCCCAAAGACGATGCTTACAAAGCAGTTAATCAGCCGTTTTAATTTTGCCTCGAGATCCCCAGAGACACCCCCATAAACCATACAACAATAGTCAAAGCGGGGGAATATTAAGGAAGTAACCCGGAGCCTGCGGTATTCAAAATGAAGTGGGTAACGAAGGTAACTAAGACGCTTTAGGGTGGAGAAGGTTGGAAAGAAAATATAGGAGACGTGGTTTTTCCGGGAGAGAGTTTGGTCTATGGTGACAACAAGGTTTTTGAGATATGGATCGAATTGTATTGGATTGTTGTTATTGAAACGAAAAGAAATAAATTTAGCATCTTACTTATATAGTTTTTTATATATATTTATTTAATGAATCCCTTTTGTATTAATATTAATTAGATGTGCACTCGGTCATTTGCATATCATACGAGTTAACGATCGCTCTATTATTTAACAGCTATTATTATAAATAGACTCTCGTTATAAACCATATAGTGGTTCGTCTTAACATCTGGCCTATTTCGGCAGACACTGACCAAAGAGGAAGTGACTTTTTCATATTGAAATCATGTGCTAGTATTCTATATCAATGAAGAAGGCAAGTGCTGACACTTAGGCAGGTATAAGTTTTCATTTCACAATGGACATGCATCTGTCTAACTATTTTAAGTTTAGCAGTTCTCACAACCATGCCCAACTCTTATCTGGGTAATTATTCTATTCTTGGAAGGTAGTATATGCAACTCACCCTTTTTCTCCAGACACGCCTTTTTCCCCACCCAGATATTTATTTCTAATTTCATAGGCCCCGCCTAGTTTCCTAAAATTATCTAATTGGTCCAAAACCCTTCTCCTATTTCATTAATCTTCCTACCCCCTCCCTTTTCAAGTTTATATATATATTTTCCGGCACTGGATAGCTAAGACAGTAACAGTTACATTTACAGTCAGAGAGAGATATCTGTAACCACTAAACTATGTAGTATTTGTAAATATGTAAGAATCAAGTTATTTTAGTCTTCACTGATGTTCAAGTTTATTAATAGTTTATAATTAATTTGCGCATGAAGCTGACATGCATAACGTAAATAAAACGCGAAGGAACAACGGGTTCTGTAATAATGTAAAAAACGTTTGTTAACATATGCGTAACGTGTCCGTGATAACGCCAAACGCGAGCTTTTTGAGTTCATCTGAATCCTGCAAAATCTTTCAGGCTTTGAAGATAATTTTGTCTGCTCTTTTTTTTTTTTTTTTTTTTTTTAAATATTATAGAGAACTACTTCTTCAAGCAGCGATAACACAATTGTTGTATGAAATTTATGTCATCGAATACCCACAAATAGCTGGCGAGTTTTATTTAATAACATATTATTTAATATTTGGTAACGATATATAATTGTTACCAATAATAAAACAAATATAGGCATCCTGTAAGAGTTTAAGTTGAAGACTAAATGTGGAATAAAATTGGCTGGGTTCGACGTTGAATGATCGGGGAGAATAATAGCAGTGAAGCGATCAAATCGAGATTGTATCTGAAGGGCTGAAAAAGGGAGCATGGGCGTGATACAGAGCAAGGGCATTAATGAGTGACATCTTGCTAATCCATGTGAAAGCTTTTATCCAATTTGTGAACCTTTTATCGTCGCCGATGATGTCATGTGCATTTATAACACAAAATTATAAAAATATTATAGATGATTATTGTCTTTTTTATTTTTATGTTTTAAATATATAAACAATATCATTCTGGGTAGTATTTAGTATATAGTAGTCATTCTGACTAAAGAAGTTATACATTGTTTCAATGAAGTATTTGTAACAGAGAAGATTCTTGAGTATTGGAAAACAAATAAAATATATTGTTTTCTCCGTTTTTAAAAACTTTTATTAAAATAATATAATATAATAGTTCTGGATTTTTTTTCTTTATAGGAAGTTATATTTTTATTTTTTAAATTGTTGAGGTAAAGAAAATTTCTAATTAGAATATCAACTATTCTATATTTTGAGCTTGTAAAACGTTTCGGGCGGATATTTTCCTATATCTATTTATCAATTTCCATTTTGAAAACTTGTTATCTATTTAAATTAACTCTAAATTTTTTGTATAACTACGATTAGTTATATAAAAATATTTTAGAGTATATGTGTATAAATGACAAGATCTCCTGATATATCCCGAATATCCCGAAACATTGTACAAGCACAAAACATAGAATAGTTGATAATCTATTTGGGAGTTTTTTTCACCTCAATAATTTAAATAATAATAATATTCAATAGGAATGAGTATTAAGGCCGTATGGATTCAATCATACTATAATCATGATTATACTATAAACAGATAATAAATTTTAAAATAAAATAAATAATAATAATGAAAATAAAATATAAAGTAAAATGTACTATTATAGTCATGAAATAATAACGCTCAATAGAATATATAAGTATACATAAAAAATACATAACATTATTGCATGTTCAGTAACATCATCAGATGTATGTTGAATTGGTCAGAAATTATTAAATGAATAATTTAATTGCATATTTTAGTTGCACGATAATTACCATTAAACGGTCCTAAAGAGCACAAATTAGTGGTTTTAAGCACATAAGTAATTGCAATTAGCCGATTAGATTACTGTAATAGCACTTATGATTCTGAATTACAGTTACTTCTGGACCCTCAGTAATTGAAATGACAACTACATGTAACTGCATGTAAACATACTAAAAGTTAAAATGAATCCCTACGCAAGAGCTCGTTCATAAAATTTCAGCATCTTCGAAAACATGTAAATAATCCGTAATACAACTGGATATTATTTTCATATTTTGTAGCTATTGTAAAATTTATTTTTCATTTTCGGTATTAAGCATTTGTAATTACAGTTACAATGACTTATAACTATTGTAATTACTAGGGATTCTAGGGGAAAAGTTATTCAAATTTTTGGGTCATTACCAGTACCAAAATAACATTGAAATGTTATTTAAAGTGCCTATTAATTAATTGAATAATTGTTCTGGAGAGGAGTTCTGATCTCAAAATATTTTCACTCTTGGGACAGGTACCCAAGAAGTGAAAGGTAACTGCTCGGTAGGTAACTCCAATGAAAAGGAAAAGACGTGCCTGAAATATAGTGAAATTAGAATACAATATTTTGGGCAGCGAACCTTCTTTCTAGAACAATTATTCCCTTAATTAAATGGCTCTAATTAGAGAACTCTTAGCAACTATGTTCGACGAGCTACACAAGAAAGAGCTCAATTGTTTAATATTTGAGGAATTAATAGCATTTACATTTTTTTACCATTGCTTTGTTTTGTTAATCATAATACTATTTTTATTTTAAATTATTGACTAGTTCGAAACAGTGTTTTAAGGCATATAACGTATTTTTTGTTAAAGTTTTGCTATTTATGTTTTTACAAAAAATTCCACTCATAGGGATGTTTTTCTATTGTCTATATGAGTTTTTTTTTTCTGAAATTGTTGTATGTAACCATTTTTTGAATAAACACACTTTAATAAAATATATATTGACAGAATCCCGATGAAGATTTAACTTGAGAATAGTAAATAATCGTTAAAAGAATAAAACAAAAATCAAAGAAATATCATCCACTGAAGGGCTCATATACAGTGAATAATGCCAAGCCGTCTATTGAGAATCTATTCCTTTCAGATATGAAGTGTATAGATGGATTATAAGAGTGTCACTTATCGCTTTTTCTCATTTATAATGTTTCTCATATCATTTTTCAATTTTCGGTCCCTTTGGAAAAAGATTATTTTCTTATTCATATATGATATGCATAGTAAGGAGAAGTTTTGCGATCGTGACAAATTTTAAATCCTACTTTTCAACGGAAATACACCTTTTAAAGTATCCTCGACCCAAATTACCAATATACAGTATCTCGCAAAATAGTGTGTGAGTACATGTGTGTGTTGTATACGTATGAATAGCTTATCTCAAAATCTTAAAGTTTTACGAAACTTACACTAGATTACGATTATTCCAGGGTTGTTACTGAAACATTTTCGCTGAAACCAATTTAGTATCACTTTATATTATCAATTGTAGCTTTTACATACTGACATACTGCAGGAATCTGATAGACAGTGGATCGCCACACTGTTTTACAACTTTATTGACAATAACAGCTTCCAAATATTTGATTACCTTAAGAAAACAGATATGTACGAATTTTTTTAACTATTTTTTTCTTTTCTCTCTCTATTTGATTTGAATTTTTTAAGTTTCTTTAATACAAATAATCGCTATGAAATCAGCTTATATATTTCGGTATGGATATGATGATATAAGGATTGCTCCCTAGAGCTTAGACAGTGTGCGCATGCGCTAGTTAGCAAATGAACATATGATACTTCGTGTCCCACAATAATCTATTTTTCAGTGAACTAACATTAAAACAGTAGTGAAAAAAACAGTGTCAGTGGAACAATAAGTGATACTGCTCACATGAGAGCTAAAATATAGGTGAGTTGTCGCTTATTTCTAAACTTTTAGTGAACCGTGTATACGTTCCTTAATCCT
>NW_027106113.1:394762-400948 GCF_000696795.3 Halyomorpha halys | reverse complement strand
TATTTTAAAATACCTTTAGTTTTTGTTTATTTGAATTAATAACGCATACATTTTTGTTAGAGGCAATGCAAAAAACTTTTTTCTGTTCCAATGGTTGATATAACAATTGTCATAATTTTTTATTATTGTCAGAATAACTATGAGAACACAACAATAGTTTATCGCGAATCATAACAATGATTTTTTATTTACATATTAATAAAATCGAATAGTTTATAATAATAAATAGTTTATCTCTGTCCAACGTAAAAAAGTATTGATTTAAATTCAAAGTGGGATGGAAAGAGAAAATTAAGTGATGGTTCATTAACTATAAGACAAAGAATTTTTAAGTTTCAAATTATAAACAGTGGTTATGAATTCTCAAAAATCGTTATATATTAACACATTAATTTAAAAAAGTTAGAAAGCGAGGTAATTAAGTCAATATAGATCAACTCCTTTTTTTTTATTTTTATATGCCCATTCAAGAGTGAACATCTTCACTCTAAATCAATTGATACTAATTTAGCATTAAAAAAATGTTAGTTCTACCAACCCTTCATTTGTAGCTGATTACAAACCTTTTACAAGAAAAGGAACAATTATACCAAAAGCATAGCTTGCTCTAAACGTTTCTTTATTTTTAAGATGATGATAAATATAAAAGACCAAATAAATATATAAAAATATAAATATAAAAAACCGACCTCTAAATCATAAATTAGATAATATCGAGATACAAAGGAAATGTAATGAACTTTACTAAAACTTATATCTAACTAGATAAAAAAAAATATATATGTTTTAAACTTTTTAAATAATATGAATATTATTAGTAACAAAACGAAATTTCTATAGTTTTCCTTAGTATCCAGCAATTTAGTTTGAAATTTTATTATTCAATTTAGTTGAACTGTAAAGCTAGTAATAATATTTATATTGGTGAAATATTGCGAAAGTCGGAAACTAAACTTAATCTACTTCTTTCACATGTAGTAACCATCAAATAAGTATTTTAATAATTAATAAAAACAACAATTACTTTTCGATTTTGGAAAAATTAATAAATATATAGAACATTATTGGAGTTTTGATTATCATAAAATCTGGACGACTACAAATCAACAACTGTATTTATTATTATATTTAACCTTACAAATGCACAAACACATATGAGCTCATGAATATATTTAAAAAAATAAAAACAGGTCATGGTTATTACTTAGTCGCTAGGACTTCCAGAGAAATAAATTTCAGTTCACGATCTTTCTGGAAAACTCCTAGGATAATCAAAAGCACCCCTGTGTGTAATTATTCCCTAATATATTCTCATCTATCTAAACTTTATCCCCAACATCATGATGTTTTTCTTTGTTGCTTTCTTCGACAAGATATTTTGAACGATGTCACTTTTGGTTAGGATTTAGATTGTTGTGACGTCAGAGACAACCGGAGTGTAATCCCTCTGGCTTTCGTTTTCACCGTCATTGCCGCCTTTGTCTAAGATAATGTCGGTGTTCAAGAAAATCCTGGAAATTTTCGTTTTTGATAAACATGTTGTTTGTTCTTACAACCGAGTAATTTTACCAAAGTAACCTATCATTCGTCTTAATGACCTCCTTTCCGAAGTTTTCTTAGGGAAAAGGTTCTTATTAGCCAGTAATACTGTATCTTCATAATAATATCAGTTTTAATTTCAATTCTTACAAAAATTACTTGGAGTTGACTTTAATTTTCCTATTATAGTTCAAATTTTGATTTTAGGGAAAAACTTCACTTAGAGATAGAAAAATATTTTCTTTATATTTGAAAATATGAGTACTAAACCTACTATAAAAAAAATACTAAACCTGTACTACCACAACCCATAAAAGGTCGGGAGTTTAGTAGTTAAGAAAGTACTGTTTCTGGAACGACGGTTGTCTAAGGAGTGATCTGTTCATGATCACGCCCATTTACCAGTTTTTCCTCCAATTGAAGGTGCCAACTTTATAGAGGTTGTGTTTGCCCCAGGAGGACTCCCCAAACCTAAAGTTTGACTCACCCCTGAAGTAACAGAATAGATGAACTTCTACATCCCTAATTTAAACCCGGTTCTGTGAGGTAGACTAACTCACTGAGCTACACTGCTCTCTATTAGTATTAATAGTATAATATAACTAGCATAAGTAATAATAACATAATTTAACACATTTTCAGAAATAACTCAGACTAATTAAATTTTTTTTTAATCCAACTGTTAATCATGAATAACTATAATCAAAAATAATTCGTTAGAAAAATAAAATAATAATGTAAATTTGAAATTATATCAAGGAAACAATTATGATAATCAGTATATAATAGTGTTTAGAATAATTATAATTATTACTTTGAATTTAAATAAATTTATTAAAAAGGAAAAAATGAAATAATTAACTTATTATAAATAATACATTAATAAATAAAGTAGAGAAAGGACATATGCAACACAGGTTAGCTTTTTTCCTCTAATAAATTTTGTTGGTTTATTTTACGTCATTATTTTGCATATTTTAGAACTCATGGTGGTCCAATAATAATTACTGAAAAAGAAAGAAGATACTAACACAAATAATTTATTTTATTCAAGAATGATAAAAAGTATTTAGTTCAGAAATTTATGATAATTAAATTACTGTATCTGCTGAAGTACAATCGGCTAACGAGTCAACTTACGCTCATCCAACTTTCATAAGTAGTTTTTCTCTTTTCTACTTCTTGAATAGTTTTCCGCTAAGTAGAAGCCAAGGGGGGAGGGGAGTCGCGGCTAGAATGAACAGCGTCGGATTAAATTCTAGGCTGATAAGATGGAAAATATAATTTTCCAGCGACGAGAAAATTACCAAAGTGGGTTATTAGGTTGAAGGGGTAGAATGGCGTCTAGTAGAAAATTATGAAAACTTTCTAATTTACCAAGTTTTTTTTTTTCGTTTAATGTTCCTTTATTTTTCACCTTGAAAGAATTTTAAATAAAAATCTTAGTAGTAAAACATGGGTTATTATACCCTCTTTTGAGAAAGGATAGTAAATTTTAGTGGCAAGGAAGGGGGAGGGTTAGGAGGGGATATTATGAATAGATAATGAGGTAGGGTGCCCCCTACAGAAAAGTGGTTATCTAAGGAAGCCACGCCCAACCACAATACCCTACTGGCTAAGCCCTTTCCTCAATAAATATTGGAAAGGGCGCCGTACGCATATATCTGCACAATACATGGCATACGCACAATATTTCGTTGATGTGTACAAGTGTTAATAATTCAATTTTAAGGGAAACCTTTTAAAAAAAATATTGTTCATTAAAATAAAAACTAAACGAAGACGAGGAAAAGAGTAACATCAACAAGCTGCAAAAGTTTTCTTAAGGTTTCCGCTGAAGGTTTCTATTCAGAACTTTAACAAGTCCGCTATTCATTGAAAACACCTTAAGGAGTTTATTGTTATCCAAAACGAAAAACGTACAGCATTGATATATATTTAAAAAAAAAATAATAAATACAACCTACGTACTTATATTGATGACTTTTCTCTTGAATGTTAATCATGTTTATTTTTGAGGCTCTTGAGGATCATTGATTAGTAAAACAATTGCATTCAGTGACGTTTCGCTACTTTATTGTTTGTACAGTTTTATAACTGTAATGTTAACTGGACTAACTTGTACTAATATTGTACTTTGATAAGATATTGACTCCAAATCTACAAATTATTAATGTATCGGATTCAACTGAAAGACTGCTTTATTGATTAGAAAGAAAAAATTAGAGCGCTTTACAATGTTATAAGTTACGAATTTTAAATAAGCATTGAAGCAACTTTGATTACAAAACAAGCTCCGGCTTCCTCCGAGATATGAAAGGTCACTTTTTAAACCAGACGTTTTCAAGTAAAGATTAGAACAAAAATCATCTGCCTTTATCTGTGTATCCGATCATAACACCACAAAGTAAGAAAAAAATTAGAGGAAGCTTTTGTTTATTACACTATTATTGTTTGGGAAGAGGGGGAGGTTTCAGGTTTTGCTCAAGCGAAGACAAAACGTGGAGTATGTAAATAGAGGAGTGAAATTTACAATGGTACTCTCTCGAATTAGAATAAAAAATATAAAATGTGGTTATTTATAATTAAACTTAATAACAGTGAAAATAATTTTATTGCAATTGGACATTGCAAAGAAAAGAAAATTATTTGGATTTTATAGAATTAACATAATTTCAATTAACATGAACAGAATTATTAATTGACAAGAGCAAAATTAGATAAAGTGAACATTATTTTTTTTTTTTGAGAAAACACAATATTAAATTATTTTATTATTTGTGAAAACGAAAAAATAAATAAATGCGGCCGTTATTTGTTTTGATTTAGAAGAACTGTGCCCCACAAACATAATTGATTTAAACCTTTTCTAATCAATTCAACAATAATAAGAAACTCTAATTTATAGGATCGCTATCATACTGGATATCATAAATAGCAATGCAATGATTGACCTAGAAAAATTCCGCCTCTTCTCAAAAGAAACAGCAGAGATGACCATTAAGAAGTATTCATGGCACTACATGCCATCCACGGTGCATATGATTTTGTTGCATGGTGCTGAAATAGTGCAAAAGTCGATTCTCCCAATATTGTCGGAAGAGGTACTCGAAAGTAGAAATAAGGATTACAAGACTTACAGGATCAGAAACTCGCGGAAAATGTCTTGTATATCAACCAACGAAGATGTGTTCCACAAGATGTGTTCGGATCCTTTTATCACGAACAAGAGACTCAAAACGAAAGAAAATACACATGAAAATCAGTGATGCAGCTAAGAAACTGTTAATCTAATTTTCTTGAATTTTTCTTATCAATTTGAACAACATTTGACTTTAATCTTTAGTTTTATTATTTACTAAGTTCTTTGGTCTTTTAAGCTTCCTTGAATTTTATTTATGAGAATTATTTAATTTAAATATACACTCAAAATACTCGTTGCTACTTGTTTTGATGAGTACAACCTATTTAGAAAATTTCAGAAATTTTTATCTCGCCGATTGGCTTTTATTTCCACATTAGTTTTTTTTATTTTCTTCAAAATTAATTTATTCATATATAATAATAAATTAATATTTTCAATAAAACAGTTGAACAGAATGTATTTTTTAAGTTGAATGAGACCAACCCCAAGTTTCTATGTTGATCCGTTCTCGAGATATTGAATTTTTTCCGCTTTTTGGCCATTCGACGCCTGTGTGCGCCGGTTTAAATCCGGCCTGGGGAGTAGGCTTTTATTTCAGTTATGGGCCCATAGAATGAAAACTTAACCCTTAACCATGTTCAGAATAGGGTGGCACCCTGTAGGAGGAAGTCTTGAAAAAAAATGAAATAATTATAAAAGGGGGAGTCAGAAGCTATACACCTTACTTTTAAATACTAGGTTTCATTTACCAAAAATAGTATCCACTTTATCGATATAATCTTGCAGCAATCTTCTTATATTACACAATAGTCGGTCATTAAATCTTTTTATCCATAGTTAGCGAACGTGGTGAATAGACGATTCCATTAAATCGTACGTGAAAAAGGGATAGGTGAAATCAGCAGAATTGGCCCCAGACCATTTAGTGGCTCACTAATTGAAGGTTCGAGGGGCATTTCTATTAAAGATAATTAACGTTCATGGGACGGAGTACCACTCTCAGGTCTAGCTCTAGCTAGGAATAAAATGCTATAAAAATAAATATATGAGTATTAAAAACGATGAAGGTAACTTTTATTTGAAACTAAAACAAGTATATTCTACTATTTGAGTTTTTTTGACCGCACCCGGACCATATTCCTTTCATCTTTACACACGGTCAATCAATATCTTCCAGTATGTCATAAAACAAGTTATGTTTTCATTAGTGGGCAATTAATTTCCTGAGTAATAACGCCTACGTTCTTATGATATTATTTTTTAAAAAAGAGTAGTTATAATTTCTTTTTTCTACTCTGGCGTATAATAATATATGAGATAAATAATCTCTGTTTTAAGACACAATATCAAATGATTAAGGTCGTAATTAGGACTGGAATGGAGACTGCTATATTATTTTAATACTATTAAAATACACAAAACTGTATAGTTGTGTAGTGTACTATCGAATTTTTTTAATCGATTTTCATTTAATCTTTTATATGAAATATAATTTTTGTCTT
>NW_027106113.1:379119-394227 GCF_000696795.3 Halyomorpha halys | reverse complement strand
TATATATAAAGTTATGATACTATAAGGCGTATTGTCCCCCTTAACACTCCCTACCCATGTAAATAAACAATAAAATAAATATTTTTTTTGTTTATAAAATAAATAAAGGAAATAATAATAATTTAAGGAAGAATACATATAGGAGGACTAGAAACTAGTTGCTATAGATACAGCCAAGTGTGATTGAATTTCTATTCTTTTATCAATTCTTTCGTTTATTTCTTATGTTTGTATCTTGCTTTATATCTAGCCCCGGGCAAAACGTTGGTTAACAATAAATAGTTTTCTTTTACTACTTTGATACCTTTATTAACCTCCACACGGAATATCATTCTACAAGACTCTTTCTTATTTTTGAACAAATTGAATTCATATTTATAGAACTATAAAAAAAAAAAAAATAAATCTTTTTCTTCTGAATATTTCTTTGTGTTCCTTGGAATGTTTAAATCAAATAACTTATTGAATTTATAAGGTAAGCGTAGGCTTTCTGTTTTGATCGGGCCCATTAAAGTCCTGACTCATGGTACACTAAATCTTCCCATGACAGAAAATTAGGGGACGTTGCCAAAGTGGAAAACGTGAATTGTCATTCGCTTCCTGGATCTTTCCAAACATATGACAAATGAGTTCCTGACCTAAGCCATAATGAAATCCAGGTGATTGGAACACTGTAGGCACTCCCGACTATGTCATATATGAATACCTAAGGTTGAAAATCAGTTCTTTCATGGGAAGGATCCAGGCTGACTTATTTATTTTGTAAGGTGTAGTTAAGTTAGGCTAGACAAAGAAGTGATTAGGAAATAGGAATAGAAAATAGTTACCTTCAGTGTTCCAATCGCCTGGATTTTATTATGGCTTAGTTAGAAACTCATTTGTCTCATGTTTGGAAAGATCCAGGAAGAGAATGACAATACATGTTTTGCACTTTGGCAACGTCCCCTAATTTTTTTAAAAACTTATTTGTGTAATTTTCCAACCATCTTCTCCTCACATATATTATCCACCCTCAACTATCTTCTCATCATTATGAATAAAATAATTACTTATCAATGTTGCCGAATAAATAATTTATTTTGTTACAACCAGATATCTTACTCCTATTCCAAACTAAAAGTTTTAAGGTAACCATTGTTATCTAAAATGTTAAAAATGTATCTTAAACAGCTTTTTTTTAAAAAAAAAAGGAAAGTCCATATTTCTCTTCTCTGCCACTTAAAGTCTGATAAGGATAAATTGATATCTGATATATGCTTTTTATTGTTCATACCTCAATTCATTTGTTATACTGAATAATTTCTAATAGATCTGTTTTAATTCTTTGACATGGTTTATCAGGCTAAAATTGATATTTTGTAATAATTATTATCTTGATTTTATTCATATTTTATAAATCAAATTTATTAATAATATAGGTATACTATGTACTTGAATTGTATGTGTTTTGAAATTAACTCCCTTTTCTATGTTCTTTTTTGTATGGATGACTTATATTATTTTCCTTTTCTTTGAATAAAGAATAGTATCTATGATCTATGGATTTATGAAGTCAAAATTGTGTTTGGGTTGGACCAAGGATGCAGTGTTCGAATTTTCAATATTTTTACAATTACTTTTGTATCGTTTTATTCAAATTTTTCATTCTTAAAAAGTCTCTCCAATATATATTGTTTGATTCCCACCTGGGAGAGATAATATTTATTTCTATGAGGTCCCGATAATTAAATCTTGCCACTCTGACTTTGATTAGTACGAAGCGCCTACTTCAAAGGGCCACCAGGGGTTGACATAAAGACCACGAGGATTACTTAGAGTACTAGTTTCCAAGTTTCACATTTTATTTTGATATCACTTATTCAATTTTGTCTATTATTATTTAGTCCCATTTTTAAATTATTGCGGTCATATTTTTTTGTTACCAATTAAATTTCTCTATTTATCCAGGAATATTGTTCATTTTATAATATTGGTTAATTTTATTTTTGTTATCGTTTGGTTCCATAGTGTCTAGGATTTCATTACTTTTAGTTGTTACATCATCATTTTCATAAAAATGTACTATGTTCATTTTACTGGGTTTTTCTGTTTTCTTTAAATAATTGCTTTTGATATTTTTATTGTAGTTATTTATTGTTTTTCTATTATTGATTAATTAATAAAAGGTTATTTTGTAATCTACTATACTTCAATTTATTTATTATTTCTTTTTTGTGTAAGCAATTTCAAATAGCGTGTTATAAATTTTCATTTTTATACTTTTTTTTAGTGATATTGCCTTATTTATTTCAATTACATTATCACCCTAATCACAAAAGTCATTATTCAGGAAACCTAGATAATATAGGCTTAGCTGATAATAACTTAATAAATCGATTTTAAGGTGAACCATTTAATTATTATAAATTTCGCATGTTATTGAACATATAATTATGTTTACAACTATATAATTATTTCAAATATTACATAGAAAATGTTAGCAAAAACTAAATACTTAATATGACGTACTTGAGTTACTTTTTGAAGTATGTCTCCATCTTTCCTCCTTCCATTCTTTCCTCCCCTTTAGTATCAATGCTCTCTCTATATAGAGACTATATCAGTTACTTGAGAACCACTTGAACTCGTTCTTCGCTAGCGATTTCTATTATAAGTTTGAAAAAGATATATAAAACAAATGCGATTAAAAATTTAGAACATTTTCTGTTTCCACTTTGAAGCGATTGTTGCTCTATGCAATGAAACATTCAAACAAAGAAACGATGTCCCAAATTGTGTTAGATTAGTTACAGTTGTAGAAAAAGTTTGTTCTAGGATTGTTAATTTATTTCTTTTAAAATTTATGTTTACGAATCCAAAATGTCTGATTGATTTAACGCATGTATTTGAGTAGTAAATCATAATGTCGAAATAATTTGTAACTTATCTCTACTTGGTAAACCTCTTAGGGTATTCACGTAAATTTTTAAACACTTTCTTAAATTCCCTTTGAATAATATTTGACTTGATATTCGATGTGCTCTATAACGATGTTTATGTTCTATATTTCTCGTTCCAAGCAAGATAGATATTACACAAGAAGTTCTTAAGATATACATTAGAAAACAGTTTTAATTTAACGATTTATTAACTGAGATGAGCGACTATTGAAGATTTACAGCAACTAGAATTTTTTTTACATATCTCAGAGTAGAAATTCGTTTTACCACGTCTAGAAATCACTGATAAAGGCCGAGTAAAGCTCGAAAAATCATCTATGAAGTCTTATCTAAAAAAGGAGTACATATTCTTTGATCAGTAAACTAATTTAGTGTACTATATACTTTATAAAGAATAAAGAAGTACTGTAACAACAAGAGATATAATGGCAATGGTCAGTCAGCTTATCTTTATCCAAACGTCCAGTTTAGGGCGGGCGGGACGTGTGGCGCAAAGCAATCCATCATGGCTTCTATACACTGCCATGAATACTACAATAGTTGGCAAGGGATCAATTGCGGAACCAAAGATTGATGGGTAGAATGGATAAACAAAAACCTACAAAAAAAAATTGAAAAAAAAACACTAGATAAACCAAGGAGGATAAAACTTGTTTAGTTGGATAAAGAACTGAAAATCCTGTGTTACTACGATATGCAATTTCTCGTTCCATATGGGGGATTATTTTTCAAAGCTACCAGGACCAATGATAAACTTTCATGGCGAGTCAAAAATCCCAGAATATTAAATAAGAATGTGAATAGTGAAATTAATTTTTACAAATAATTCATATTATATAAATTATGTGTGTTTATCACCTTATTTGGCTATCATATCATTATTTATCAACCGATATATGTATGTATATATAGGTTAATAACTATCTGGAAGGTTTAGGAAAATAAAAATTAGAATAAGGATTAGTACGAAGTTCAATTCCTTTCAATGCTGCAATTACAATGATAAATTTAATTCATATAATTTAAGAAACAGTTTAAAAAAAAAAAACGAAATATAATTATGTAGGAGTCAAATAACTTTTTATTGTTTTTTACAAAAATTAAACAAAAAAACTATATTGAGAAAGAATGGTACATAACGTTTTTTTTAAAGTATTGTTTATCACTAGTCACTATATTTTTACATCTTTCTGGCAGTATTCGGATACCATGTCAGAATAACTGTTCATTTCATGAAGCTATATTTTCGTAACTTCATATGATGTGAATCGCTGCTCAGACAGATCATGTACAGTTGATCGGTACAAGTGATAGGCGCAACGGCTGGTGAGTCGTCGGGTGGGATTGGGCTTCCATTTTTTTTTCAAATTGGTTTTGACCGACGTCACTGCATGTGAACGAGCGTTATCATATAAAATAATGATTTTGTCTTGTCTGGAGTTTTAATGGACACGGTTTTTCCCAAGTTCATTGATAAATCTAAATGTGTTCGGTAAAGATTTCCAGTAATAGTTTCGCTTGGATTGAGCAACTCGGGATCCTGCTAGATATACACTCATTTCCCCATGAATATTCCGTTTGGCTTCCGATGTTGAAGAATGGACAGGTCGTTCCTATGATTTTCTATTTTTTTGGTTAACCTGGTGGATCCATTTTTATCACTTATGAGTATACGATAAACTTTCTTGTTTCTTGCCTAGCAAGTAGCGTTTCACTCATTATAAAGCGGCGTTAAACTTGCCTCTGCTTTAATTTATGTGGAACGAAATTTCCTTGTCTTTGAATCATTTTCAACGATTTTAAACGACGTAAAATTACTTGTTGAGTCACTTTTCAATGTTAATGCTAGTTCTTTTTGCGTTTTGGATGAATCTTCTTCCAATAATACATCTAATTCCGAGTCTTCTTGGAGTCACTTTTGATCAAACTTTATCCTGGAAACCACGCATTGCCCAAAGTTCCCGTCTAACCATAGGGTTCCCTAAAGGAATTGAATACAATCCGTACAATTCAATCCAAATCTCGTTTCACTTAAAATCCATCAACTCATAGTTTCCTCTCGTTTTTTCGCACACTGCCTGGTATATGCTGGACTCTCGGTTAGTATCGAATCTAAACTTAAATGTCTTATGAATTCCGCAGTATGATTTATTTTCAGGAACACCAGAGATACGCACATAACCCAGTATTACGCCAAGTTGAAGCTGGCTCTTTCCATCCTTCCGATGCCAGTATTCCCTAGCTTCCTTTATATTCCAAGTATTTAACACTCAAAGCCCCTCTTATAGTCCAGAAAACCTGCAATTCAAATTCTGAGTCCAATCCTGTACCAGGTCCTGTTTATCTGACATCTACCCTCCACCTCATTGAACTGCTTCATTTGATAAATCGTTTTTTATCCAAGCTACATAACACTGGACCTCCATTCCTTCTAACATATGTCATGTACCGACCCTTCCCTCGTTTAAAAACCTTCTATTTAACTACCTTTTACTTCACCAATTTAATCCAATATTATAATAGTACAGATATTTTGTAACTACCTTTTTGTTTTGTTTTTATGTATTTAGTCAGTTAATTTTTAATTTCTTTTCTTCTCTATATTTAAAATTATTTACAGAAAATTTTAATGTAAGTTATAATTAAGTGTTGCCACACTGTTGTTTTTTTTTAGCAATACATATTATTGTAAAGTTAAAATTACCTTTCTAATTGTTCTAATGGGACTTATTCCAGAGTAATAAACCATTTGTCATTTTATTTCCTTTCGACACTTTCGACCTTGCGCAGCATCATTTGTCTTCTAAACTCACGACAACTTCTCTCACTTTATGCTTCTACAAATAATCGATGCGTTTCAGATACAGATTTCTTCAAATTAAAAAAGTTAATAAAAAGCTCCTGCGAATGACATTTATTTGACACAAAGTAATATTTTCGCACAAAAAATAAATCGTGATGCATGGACTAACTATTACTCCAAGGCTATGTTACCGAGATGACAAAGCTTAAGACATTATACATAGCAGCAAACAATTTTAGCAAAAACTTCTGGTGGAACCATCATTTATTAAAAACAGGAAACTTATTTGAACACTTATTATATGAATGACAGACACGACTAGAACATTAGATATTACAAAGAATTTTTTACAAGATTATATATATATATATATATATTGAGTGCTATATCAGCTGTATTAAAAATAACATACGCTGCAGCTCTAGATCGCAGTTGATCAAGCGCTGAAAACGTTATATCCTGTTTTTTGCAGCTAATTGGTTCTTCACTTTTTACTATTAGTTCAGTTTTTAAATATTATTTAATATCTCAATCATATTAATATAACAAACAAAAGAAGATTTATTGAATATTTCAACACTTATATTGGTTTATTTTTTTTTTTTTTTACAATATGACAAATTAATTCAAAATTCAAATGTATGGATAAAAGCTATTAAGTTTAAGAGAGTTTCTGAAAAAGTAAGATCAATCCGCATTTTTTAATGTAAAATGATATTGATAAAAAAAAAAAAATGCTCTTTATTTAAAACTTATACCATAAACTACTACTAGTTATTCTCTTTGCATTCTTATATTTATTCTGATATATGAATATACAACATGCAAAGCATCAATAAATAAGTTACTAAACATTTGAACTTCGATATAAAGTATTTTCTGAAAAAAAAAACTTTTTTTTTTTTTTTCCCCTACGCCACAGGAAGTGGGCTATTACGCCATTTTCCTTCTCGCAGCCCAATACAATTTTATTCGCCCTCTTAGTTCGTCCGTATCTCGCTCAACATCCACCAGACCAACACACGCCAAAAGATGGTCCCCATCCATGTCCCCCATGTTGCATAGAGGACATTTTTTGAAAAAAAAACTAAAAAAGGATATTACCGCTAATTATTTTTATTAAACAGTGATGATCACGATAAAGATAGTAATTTTCATTTTCCTAAAAAATAGGGGGCAGAAAATTTTCCGAACATACTGGATGAGACGTGAGCACGCTGATTACAATATTTTCACGTAGTCCGAGCAATTTCATTTATTTCCACCATCTATCCACGGAGAAAGCTTAATGCGAGTGGCTCGGGGCATTTTTAAATTCTCACCCTCCCACCCACTTCCGAGGAAATAAAGCAACCGTCCGGAAAATTTCTATGCAGATCGCTTCTATGATAAGGAGGGCAACTGGAAGGAAAAAAGAACCCACTTTCCTAGTCTTCCCTCCTCGGCAATTCATTTTTTATTCAACTTCATTATAATGAAAATTGTACGGTTAGTTTAGCCCAAGGTTTCTCTCACTATTTACCACTCTATGCTAGAATATTCTATAAGGCATCACAATTATAAAAAGAATATTTTTATGGAAAAAACATTTTTCTTGCCAAGAAAGGAGGTGAAAGTACTGTTATTAACAAGCTAAAAAGCTTATATAAAAGTAATATTTCAAAAAGTAAAATAAAACTAATGTATATTAATTACTCTGGACAAAACCAACTATAAATATTCGGAAACTATGTTATTTCTACAGTCTAAATTTTAGAGAAATTTAAGTTGGCCAAATTTAAAATAGAAAAATGCTAATGTCTTCAAATGGAGTCTCCAAAAACGAAACTGCGTACGTTTCAACCGCCGGACCGGATTTTTTAATATTTTAAATTAAGAATGTAGATTGTTATTAGCTTGTAATCATTTTTCAGCTGTTATTCACTGATATCGGATGGGAAAAAATAACACGTATTCATGTTAAGAGTCACCAGAAGGTTTTAAAAAATATCAACGTTTTTATAAGTTATTGATAGGATAAGATGGTGTACGGGGGTGGGGGGTGCAGTCAGCAAAGATAAAGAAACAAAAAATATTTATTCATGCCGACGTTTCGACCCGAGTTTCAGGACTTCATCAGGGCTATAGAAGAAAAGAGATAACAACCATCATTTAGAGAAATATAAAATTGAAACAATATAAAAAATTTGAATATAATATAAATATAAAATATATATATATATATACACACACACACACACATATATAAATACATATATAATAAAATATATAAATATGTGAAAATTAAATAATGTAAGAAATATGAGAACGAGAGAAGAAACTTACAGTCAAGCGGAGAATGTTGGTTAAAACTGATTTATTTGTAGAAAGCTACACTACGGAAGGACAAAGGATTCACTAGAAACGTAACTGTCAAGAAAGACCGATAAGACAAAACAGTTGATACGAAATGGAAATTATAAAATAGAAGTAAAATTAAGGATTAAAAAACATATAAACTTTGTTTATAAAAACTCGTTTTGATAAATATATAAAAAACGAGTTGTTATTATAAGTTGTTAAATCTTATTCAGATTTTTCATCTAAATTTTTTAAAAAATATTTTCATCATTTATTATATACCTCCCGTATGTATATATCCCCATAATATATTGTTTTTTAATCTGCATACATTTCTCGGCAATTTATACATAGAATTTTATCATAGATACCAGATTGATATATACTATCTATTGGGTATTTTATTTTATTATTACTTTACTACTAAACTTTTGTATTTGTATTAATATTTTTTTTTCACTTATAAACGAACAATTGTATAGTTTTAAGAAATTAAATCATCACTTAGCATTACTGGGGATGTAAAAAATAAAATATTTTTTTAAAACTTCAAACTGACAAATTTCCAATAAAACATGTAAAAATAATAAATAATTGTTATTATATTATTATTACATTCATGTTGTTTAACTTTTTTAACACCATTTGCCCTCACATTTTCTTTAATCTGAACTTTAGGTTTCGAATTAATTAGTTTGGATTATCAAGATTACACTATACAAGTTAATTTTTTTTTAACATACTGAGCTTAGAAATTTTTTTCTTAATTGGTTCCTCATTGCATATATGGGTTAAAATAGTACATATTTCTTATAATTATTTTATTTTTCGCTTCATGCGATTTCGATTTTATATTATTATGCTAAATTGGCAATAAGTTAATCAGTATTTTTATTTATTGTGTAATATAACATTCTGTCATATATTTACTGCCAATGATAATAGGATCAGTGACCACACAATAATTACAGGGACCATAATTTACGTAATAAAAGTAAAATCATATCTTAAACAGGAATAATTATTACAACCTTACATAAAAGACTAAGTAGGACTAATTCTAACAGAATCAGAAAAACTGAGCTGAGGAATCCCTAGATCAGCAGCGGATAGACAAGAAGCCGAAATCTTGACTGGGGCACAATGGAAACTTAAAGGGGAAGTGAATAGGCCCCTTACACCTCCAGTACAATAGGACAATCCTGCCCCACTATCTGTGCCAGCAACACCCTCCTGTCTCGTCTGTGCAAGGCTATCAAGGCTTCTGCCTTGTCTAGCTGGATCTTGGTGTCTGCGGAGGATATCAAGGAGCTCTAGCATAATTATTTAGATAATGAGAATTTGACGAGATGAAAATTGATCAGTTCAGTCAAATTTTATTTTAATATAGATCAACAATTTCAATAAAACATTTTTATTGATACCGGGTTCGCAAATATTAGATACGTTTTTGATATTTGTTGTAAGTGTGTCCTAGAAGGCAAGAAAAAAAATAATTATTTCATATAATTTTAGCTGTGGTTTATATTATTATTATATTCCATTAGTCTGTATGCATTTCAAAACTAGTATATACCAAGAATTTTTTAATATGTGTATAATAAGAAAATAAATTGCAATTTTTTTATTAAATGAGTTAAAATTTTTTTAAAAATATAAAAACCAAAATTCCTTTTAATTACTCCGAATAAAAATAATTATGAGAAGTTTATCTTTATTTTAAAGTAATTTATATATTCAGACCTAACTCCCCGCTCCCACGAACAATCCTTCTTGTTTGTTTTTGTCACGGTTCATTTCAGTTGTTAGTTTTATGATCCTGACCGTCCTTCAATTTCCTAAAATAAAAGATGTTTATTCGGTTTCGTTTATCAACGATTAATAATCACCATCGCCGTTTAATTATTATTGATTAATAATCATTTATACATTAAATGTATGAATAATAAGTATCCGCAATAACGATTAATTATTAATAAAATATATAACCAAATGTTTTAATAATAAATGTTATAAATCTATGATAAATAATTATTTTGTTCTTATTATCTGTTAATGAAAGTTATACATTGCATTTGCTTTTACAACTAACAAAAGCAGCGGGTAAAACTAAGAGCTCAGATATTCACTAGTGGTGCAGATTTTTCATTTATACAGTTGAATAATCACTGATTAGAATCCTTTCAGATTTTTGAAACCCCATCTTTTAATGCACCCTTGTAATGATGAAAGCTTCTCTTCTAAGCATTTCTGATTTCTCCGAATAAGAATCCCTTTGGCTTATATACTGGGCAATAATTAGAAACATCTACTTTTTCAAAATTATCTCGATATAATGTTTTAGAAAAAATCATGATAAGCCAAAATAGAATTAGGATAGTAAAATGGGGGGGGGATATGTTATTTTTTAATCATAAATATATCTTTTGTACTTTTTTTTATTGTTTCATTTTTTTAATTATTAAGATTAATAATAGTTTAGGTACTATTTGTTATATGGTGTTATTGTGTACTGAGGGGAAATTAAATAAATAACAGTAGTTGTTAATAGGACATCCTATGAATTTTAGAGACTCAAAATTTAGTTCTTTGCGGTGATGGTTTGATCGGAGATTCAGGAATGCATTACCAACCGAAATTCTATTTCTGAGTGACGAAAAATGTCATGAACTGAAAATGATGTAAATACAGGAAAAGGTATATATTCTTGTTAATATATGAAGAGAAATGATTATGGTTTTTGGTGAGTCTGAGAGCTGCCCTGCTCCTCTTCCTATATATATATATATATATATATATATATATATTCTTGAAAGGTTACATCTTGATGTTTTTTCAAGATGTTACCAATTTTAAATGCTTTAATTTGGCAGTTAATGTAGATTTTAAATTGTTAAGAAAAATTAATATTGATTGTTTTAGGATAGTGTGAACCTTATGAAAATAATACTGTATACATTTGATTTTTTTCCTTCCTTCGTCTGTCACGTTAATCCTTTCTATACGAGAGTAGTTTAATTGTTTAACATAAATTCGACATGCTCTGGTTAAAAGTGTACCATTCTCCTCTGAAATCCATTTTGCTTAAAGAACGAAAATCAATATATAAAGCTGATTAGAATGAAGCTTAAATAAATTTTTAAAAATTACTTTAATAAAGTAAAAATAACAAATTGTTTCTTTATATGAATGTTATTATATTTACACTTATGTAGGTAATTTTTCAAAATTAATATTTTGGTTAGGTAAACACACATTTTAAAAATTACTGTATAATTAAAAATAAATGCTTAGAATAATACAAGTTACATTACAACTAGATACCAACAATTAAGAGGTTAGCAATCTCTGATATCAAATTCACTCTTTCAGCTAAATTTACAATAGATTCTTGAATATTTGCCTAGTCAGAGACCAGGAGAGACACTTAAAGTTTATTTATTTAACATAGATGTTTTATTTAAATTTCTTCATTATCGTCGCTTAAGCTGTGACGTATCAGAGGTCTGACAGAATCATTAATACCATTTTTATCTAATTTAAAAAAATAGTTAGCAAACCATTCTTGAGAAATCTCGTCTTAACCATAAAGGATACCTATATTTTTTCCCCGTTTTCTAAACATCTTTGGAATTTTGCTTTGAATTTTTTTAAAATTGTATAAATATTTTTCTTATAGACGAAGTATAATAACATAAGCCATGATGTGTATTTTAGAATGCGTGCTTTATAATTTAAGGGTCCAGAACAAGAGATGTAAAAAAAAGAAAGGAGCAATAATTGTATATATTTCTTATAGATTTTTCCAACTACGAAGTATCACAGCTTAAGTGACAGAATGCATTTTATTAATCGTGATTTATCATTTAAGAGTCTTCAACACTAGCTCATTGTAAAAGAATGGAACAATAATCGTATATATTGACAATATTAATTCGAATTGCTTATTTCATGTTATGAACGCACAAAAAAGTTCTTAAAATATCAACCAGTAATAAATGGGAAACAAAGTGTAAATCAAATTAATTGTAATCATCTAATCTTCATGTATAACTTTACAATACCATTAACATTCTATAGTGTTTAAGACTTAATTTCTCATTTCAAGAATAGTTTACATTTATATCATTGTTTTTCCAAAGGCATGGTATTATGATCGGATTACTAGAATTATGATCGGACTAAAAATAAATGAAGATCAAGTTACGACGGTAAGTATCTTCCTATCCTTACAGCATCTAATCAACATTTACAACGTGAAGTTATTAACGGTTTTAATAACATGAATTTGAATTAATTTTCACTTGGGTTTAGTTTGTAACTTAATAAACCTTAGTCAGAGACTATTCGCTTAATGAAACTAATATTTTAAGAATTCCAGAGAATCCAATCGTTTCCGATTTAATTTTAACTGTATTTTATTCAAAGAAGCGTCAATAGCACAGTTTTTTAATTTTGATTTTTTATTCTGTAGAATGTAAAATCATAAAAAATGAAAGTAAAGAAAAGATATATAAAAAGTCTGAAAAGTTAAATAAATAAGACTAAGAAGAATGAAATTTCAAATTATTACCCTATTTTCCTTAAGGCAAGATAAGAGGGAGAAGTTAGGTTATTTCTTTTTCTTCTTCCTCCTCCCCTTTCTCTTTCGGTTACAGAAGATAAATAAATGTAACTACCAAAAATGTATTTAAACTGAATATTAAAAATAAGTGAGTTCTGGTATTTATATTTTATATTTATATTTTATAAATATAAAGTATTTAATATCTAATATTACAATACTTTATTATTCAAATGTATTGTTAGACCATATGTAAGGTTAGGACTATTATCAGTACACCTTTAACGGAAAATTTGAAATGGATATTTAATTATTAAAGAATCTAGACGGTACATCTAAATCAAAAAATACTTGATGGACCCTACTTAAACTAGGATTACAAATCTATCAGTAACTAGACCCAATTATCCATTGTCACCTTCAATACACATATGATTACTGAAACATGGTAAACAGCCAGGAGACTTTTTCTCAATATTTTTTAGTTTTTATTCATTTTGGAATAATAACTTTTGTTTTGGAATATGCTGATTTCATTTTTTTGCTTTAAGTTTTACAAAAATATAAAATAAAATTAACAACTAAGGGTTGTATGAAACTTGTACGAGAAAGTATTAAACGGACTTGTTAACGTCATATTTTATAATTAATTTGTTTTTATTGTATTTAGTTAGTGTTTAATTTAATTAAATTCGAGAAGAAAAATATGTATTTATATTTGTGTATTACAATTTAGTGATAGAGACAGTTGCTAAGGGTTGATAACCGTTGCTAAGGCGTCGCTTAGCAACAGGCCAACCATTTTCGTTTTTAAGTCAGTTCCGGCTAATTAGTGGCCATGATAGTTTGTAACCAGCCCTATCTGCGTTTATAATGTATTGTTTGTGAGCACTTTCAGTGTTTTTAGTCAATATTAAAGTCCGGAACGAGGACCTAATCTGCGTTTCTGGCCTTTGAGTGAAAGATGAGTTGTTGCTAATTAATCGGCACACATAATTCACGAAAACAACTAGACCCTGCCTGCCCTCAATAAGAGCGAGTGTGGCCATCTTGGATTTTGGGACATTTCGACTGTTTATGAGCCATTGTACCAACTTTGGACAAGTTGGAGAGTTACAGCGGTGTATTTAGATACGGAGCTGCAACCAACACATCTCGACAAGCAAAATATCTTCCTCTTACATATTGGAGTGGATCAATCTTTCGTCCAGTATTTATTTTACATTTTCATAATTTATTTAGTTAATTTAATTTTGTCTAAAAGGCCTATTTAGTTTACTATATTCATCGTTTTATCATAACTCTTTTATTCGTTTATGTTTTCAAATATTTATATCCGAACCAGCTTGTTGTTTTTTGTTCTTTTAAAGCTTTCCAATAAAAAGATATAATCAATTTGAGGTGGTATTACGGTACTAATACTAAACATATGTTGCTATTTCATTAATGCTAGAAAGATAACCAATAATTCGATATTAACATTGAAATTAATGATTTTTCTAGGCATATTTTGTTAATGGATATCTATGAACTTTCACTTTACACTTTACATAATATGATAATTAAAATATCAAGTATCAGGTCGGTGATACTTGATATTTTATAACTAATATAGTGTTGATGAATGTCTCTGTAATGAGGAGCGAAACTAGTTCCTAAAAAATGAGCTAAAAAATTAACGAAGAAAAGAAACGATTGACACAAGACGATCCTAAGGAATATTACTATATTATTTATATTATAATTTATTTTATAAACAAATTTTACTGTTAATTTTTATTCTGTAGCTACCTAGTTACAACCTTCATAAGCTTCCTGCAGCCGGGCATCGGGAGGACATAAATTGCTAACGAATAGCTTCAGTATACAAGCGCTTTTTAAAGGAAGCTCGAATAACTTTTTTTGCTTAAGACTTTGTAGCCTAATAATTTTACTTTACTTAGCTTCGGCTATAAATGACCTAGTCCTAGGTCAGGGTATCAAACAGCTTGTGTTTCAATATAAGATAGAAACTTTTCCTAACAAGCGTTACTGGAATTTTGTTTTTCAAATATTAGAATAAAATAAATTAAAAATATTTAGCAAGCACTAGCTTGTAATAAGAAAACTTTTACAAAACAATTGTCAAAATTTCTTTAAAAAAACAACCTAAAAACATAAAACGTGACAGCTTTGTAACTTTAAAAAGGATAAGTCACAGTTTTTTGGTCTATCTTTTGCCGTTAATGGTTTAACCAATCGAACAAATATTTTACCGTAAGCAGAAGAACTGAGATTTTTTCTTTCATATATATATATGTATATATATATATATATATATATAAAATAGGAAGAAGGTAGAAGAAGAAATATGGAGAATAGGCTATGAATAATGTAAGAAATATGAGAACGAGAGAAGAAACTTACAGTCAAGCGGAGAATGTTGGTTAAAACTGATTTATTTGTAGAAAGCTACACTACGG
>NW_027106113.1:361334-379069 GCF_000696795.3 Halyomorpha halys | reverse complement strand
TATAAATAAATCTTTTCCATATGTAAGTCATATTTGTATTCCTTACCCTTGAAAAATAAGTATTCTTAGTTTAAAATTAATTTGATAACATTTTCTGGATCCATACTAACGAAGGACCGCCTTTCGTCCAACTGTTATTATACACACTTAGTACCAATTTCTAAAATTAATTAACAACAACTTTGAATCAATTGCTGGTACAATTTAAGGCTGTCATTATCGAAGAAAAACCACTAAAAATATAAGAGTAATGTGAAACTAAACAAAATATTTTTGTTTGGAAGTTATATGAACAAATTAAGGCTTCTCTATTTTCTCTTATAATTATAGTTATATGTTATAAAAATGTATTATATGATAAATATACATCTAGATTAAAATGAACACAAAGTTTTTTCAATACATTTTGAATTTTTTTTTAAATAGTTTGAAATTGTTATTTAATTGAAAGAATTTTGAAAAGTAAAAATAATTAGACAATAAACAAAAACATTGCTGAAGTATCCCCAATAGTTACTGCAATAATGTTATATGCTGTCACATTTTCGGAAATTTCGACTAAGAAAGAGATATTTTTTTACTTAGTCACTGATGGAATTTGAATAACTTTTATGGTTTATACTTAAAAAAAAGCGATCTAGTAATTAAAGTTTTTAAGCATGTTAAGTAATTTTCAGATAATAGCAGGAAGAGAATCGGACATAGAGAAAACGTATCCAAAAGGGGTCCAATAATTGGAAGGTAATTGCTTTATCCTTCCTTACCTTTTCTTACGAACTTTTCACTATCACTGGTTGGCTACGATCAAAATGAAACTTTTTAGGTCAGTAGAGCAATTTCATAACGTGAGTAGTAATCCAAGTAATACTATTTAACCACAGATGAGTATAGGGGCCGTTCAAAGATGTTTATAGCGGTCCCACGAAATGAAAACTTGACCGACCACGATGATTACAATAGGATGATTGATACCCTGTTGATAACAGCTATGTATCAGAAAGGACCAGAAGGACGTTAAAAAAAGTAGATGTTTATATACATGTTTTTTTTTTTTTGATCCAAGGAATAATTTTTACTAAATATTTGCACAAAGTTTAGTAAAATAATTTTTATATTTTTTACATATGTCATTCGTTAACACTGGGAAATTGAAATTGAAAATCGATCCTCAGGCCACACAGCGTGGTATAAATTTTCCAATAAAACTATCTAAATTAATTAAATTCTAATGAATGTGAAAATCTGCGTGGAATCAAATCCTGAATATATACTAAGTGTATGAATTATTTTATACAGAAATGAATTATTTTGTAAATTAAAACCGATAAAAATAATTTATTTTTCAGCATATAAAAGGGTAAAACAACAAACATTTCAGCTTAAATGTATTGGAACGGATATAAGCTTCGGTTATAAATGCTTCTTCAACAGACTAAATATAAATATTTAAATATAAACCGACAGGAGGAAATGGTTGTATTTTTACATGAAAAATAATAAGTTGAGAAATGAGGGAAACATTGTTTTAATAACCCCGGATTCATGCTTTACCGCTCCCTTGCTTCAAACATACTCTAAATCCTTCCCATACTCGCTTCGAGAATAATGAAACTAACTTTGCGAGGCTTGTTCCGTTTAACAATTCACGCATGGAAAACATCATTTAAAGGTGTATTAATAATAAATCTAAAAAAATAAAAGAAAAAAAAATCATGAAACCATTTTTTCATCTTTCTTATTATTAAAAAAAAATTAAAAATTAAATATGAACTAAGGTACTCCGATTAAAAGATAAATACTGTATATGGAGATAATCTTTGGGGATTATTTCTCAAAGACCTTTTTTTGTACTCCATCTCAATTGATACTTCAACAAAACCAATTAGTGAGTACTCATTTTCAAGACTACCTTTACCACTCATGACAAAAAAAGACATTTTTACTATCTGGGTTTTATTCCAAAATGGTTTGCTATGTATTGACAATAACAGTGTGAAGAAAATTATATAATTAAGGTTTTAGTGGCATTAAGGGTCAATAAAGCACTGAACAGGTATAACACTGTATGGGTGGCTAGACCTACATTATGACCAGCCCTAAAGATAAGCGAAAGAGCCTAAAGTATTTTGGACTTGGTTGGAAGAGAGAAACCAACCGAGGTGTAGGTGGGATTCCTAGGTTACGCTCTAAAATTTGATTAGCTAATGAGCTGGCTGGAAGGAAAGTAGTGGGGGGAAGGATCAGAATTCCATCAAGGGAAAAGGTAAGAAAGTCTTGTCTGAGAAGAGATAGAAATAGTACATTCAAAAGAGCAGCAAAGGAACCCTACAGCCTGGGACTCCAGCGAAAGGAGACAGATAAGGAGGAACTGCTAAAGCCATTCTGAACCGAGAAAGCCGAACACAGCCACACACAACAGTCAAGTGATAGTCCTAAGATGTTATTTTGAATGGCAAAAGAACTAAAATTAGAGTCAATAGAATGTTTATCATCTATTCTGGTAATATAAACCCTATAGCATACCAAGCAAACTCATAGTCAATACGTATATTAAGCTCAATCTTATATCAATTATGCCTCAGTCGTAAATATAACCTGATGCTAAACCGATGTAATTTTATAGTTTAAATACCATTAATGAAACCTGGTTAGAATAGCTTAGCTAAATTGAACACGACACCTTTGTAAAGGTTATTCAATGATTAATTACAGACAATTATATCTAGCTTACCAAAGTAAGGGTATCTAGTTCTTGATCTAAATATATAAGTAATATATTCCTAAGAATCCCATTCGAAACCGATACAGATAATAATAGAAATACACAAATAAATAATAAAATGCAGTTTCTGGAAACGCTGTTAGCCAGAAACATAGTAGACTCCCAATTAGTGGTTTCATTCAGCTATTTCGTAGCCTTTTAGGAAGACAGAGAAAAATTACAATGTTTTTTTGAATCGCTGTCACAGTCTTTAATAAAGAAATTAAAAAAACAAAACAGAATGTATATAGTACATACTATTATCTAAAAAGGGTTAATCAATTTTCTCCTTTATTTTTTGTTGTTTTTTTCTACAGAACTAATAGGTTACAGAAATTGAAAAAAAAAAGAAGAAGTCTTATACTTCAACTTATCCACCATTACTTTAAGTAATAGACCACAGGTGACAGTACAGTATTTTTTATAAAAATTAAATTATCCAGAATGAACTCTGTTTAAGCTTAGTTACGAAACTTAAGATACGGATAAACTAAAAATCCAAAAAATAAAATAAAAACAATGGAACATCATCGTTTTTCTACTGGAACCAACATTTACTTCTCATATATTTTGATAGCATTAGTAGGAGTGTAAATCAAGGTCTATCGGAAATGTCTTGTAAAAACGTTGTTATCTGTAAAACTTCTCCCT
This sequence comes from Halyomorpha halys, assembly GCF_000696795.3. Classification (NCBI taxonomy): domain Eukaryota; kingdom Metazoa; phylum Arthropoda; class Insecta; order Hemiptera; family Pentatomidae; genus Halyomorpha; species Halyomorpha halys. Next base: position 375,657 of record NW_027106113.1, on the reverse strand, counting down.
ACATTCATTCTTCCGCTCCATCCATCACGCGGATCTATATCCCGCTCGCTAAATTAAACAGAAACAAAACCAGGCGACTGCATTGTCCTTTATTTTCGAAAGCCAAAGCACTTCTTTTAACCCATCCCTCTCCAAATCTCCCCCTTGGGATTAGTGTTTTAATTTTGCCTAAAATGCTGTTGAAGCCTCCGTTCTTCACTAGACAATTCATTATTTATCACTGACGAAAAATCACATATTGATTACTGTGAATATTGATCACGATGTGTGATTACGGGCAATTTTTTCCTAAAACCAACCCTACGAATAAAAATAAATGTTTAAAAATAATGCACTTTATTATTTTAACAGGTAAATAAAATATATAAAGGTAAATATAAATGTTTTTTAAATAATAAAAGGCAACTTTTTTTTTTTTTTGTGTTGAGTGCTTTCCACAAAACTTTTCTCTTAGTTTCTTATTTTATTATGGAGACTTAAAACTAATATTCGAGTAAAAAGAAAAAAAATAGCTTAGTGAAGATATTAGAATCACAATACTCCAAACAGGTCTATACAACTGTAAAACTTCATCCAATAAATTGCTTTTTTTCGTTCCTATAATAAAATATGAAATTCAATTTGTCAAAAATTATTAGTTTAACTTATCTGTAATTGGGTAAGTAAACCAGGTTTTATACGTTGGGATGGAAAATAAAATTTCTGCCTTTGAACTAGAATTCCAAGTACAGGGATGAAAATCATTTATGAGAGGAAGCAAATTAACAATCGCCTATGTAAAACATAAAAAACAACAGATTTTCCAAGAATGTTCTTGAGTATTATTAACATGTTATTTCAGAGTGGTTTCACAACGAGACCGCTTTTTATTTCTCTAGTTTTAAAATGATGTATGTAAATGAAGAATCATTTATTTATTTTATTTAGTAATCCTTAAGGAACATGGGATTTTTTTTTTTTGCGATAGCTATCAATTTTCCATATTTATATCAATAAGCTTGTTAATGGTAAGCTATATGTAATTTCGTCTCAGGCTTTCAGCTACAACTAGGCGTTTCTATTTACAAAGTGTTTTTATAATCAATTATCATTAGGTTTTGAATATGTTTTATATATAATTGTATCTTTAATTTAATAACATAGAAAATAGATGTGCTACAATGGAAATATTAGATTCTTTCTTTTTTTTTCAGTTAGTTTTATACGAATATTTTATCTGCAAAAATGACTTTATTCAAAATAAAATATTATTCAGTAAAAAAAAATTATTCCATCTGAGATAGGGATTCACCAATCAACAAAATAGTCCACTAAAATATCTTAAAGTTGGGTTATCCTTATCAAAAACCAGAACTAGTTTCTGAGTTATCATGAAATATACATAAACATTGTTGTTGTTGTCGTTGTTGATCAACAACAACAACAACAATGTTTATGTATATTTCATGATAAATCAGAAACCAGTTTTGGTTTTTGATAAGGATAACATTGTTGTAATCACAGCATTATTCACTTATCTAATATTTTCTACTTCATAAACAACTTTTCATGAAAGAAAGAAATTTTTATTATAATTTTTGTGGCCCTATTTGTATTACTCATTATGTGGTTTCATTGAAGTTGAACCACCTTCTACTCAATAGTTACTACATTTGTATTTTTTTTTGGTTTAACTAATGTTTTATTAATTCAATGATTAAACACTTAAATATTAACAATATCTGGACATACGGAGTTGAGCTTTGGGGCTCCACTAAACCATCAAATTCCTCCAGAATCCAATCCTTACAGTCCAAAATCCTTCGTAAAATCCTTAATGCTCCTTACTTTGTCACAAATCAAGTCATCCATCAGGACCTCAATATTCCATATGTTGCCGATTTGGCCAAAACCAGATACCGTTCCTTCCATAATAAACTTCTCAACCACCCAAATCCACTTGTTTCTAACCTGGCTTCTCCTTCATTACCTAATAATCCTCCTAGGCGTCTGAAAAGAAGATGGCCTCGAGATCTTCTCCTCTAGAAATGTTTTTGGAGTTCTATCAATGGGTAGATTCTCCACATGTTTTTATCATGTCACTATGTCACCTACAGCAAATTTACTTGTTGTATATATGTGTATACAGTTGTAAATATCAATAAATAAATTATTAAAAAAAAAAAAATATTAACAAAGTTATTCGCTATGTTTTATTTTTTATTCATTATATAAAGGGCTCAAATTCTTGTTAGTATGGCAGCTAGAAAATCCTTGTATAAAATTTGTAATTCACAAATCTAACGAGGATGTTATATTACATTACATCTCATTAATAGATTTTATCGAACAAGTATGTATTGGTTATTACAGTTACAAAATATATTGCAATCAGGAAATTTAGTGGTATTTTATTCAAAATAAAAGACAACCACATTTGCATTATATTACAACTTAAGAGTTACATCAAGAAGTGTCCATGCCGCCTGGAGTAGTTGATAAATCTTTCCGCAGACATAATGTCTTATCCTAGGTATCAGCAGGGCTCTTTGTCTTAGAGTTGTTGGGGGATTTGAGACAATAAATGATCTGACAAGTCTTGGCAGAGGATAAAGAATGATATAGCATCTTTCGGGAATTGTTTGCAACAACTTCCACAAATAAAACAAAGTTGAGGGAAAGCAACAACGTGCTGTCATGAAATAGGGATCTAAATTGCTATTCAGAATTGTATTGCAATTAAATAAATGGATAAATGATTAGTATTGACTAAAATTTTATAATTCTGATGAAAATCAAGCAACTAAGAAATGATGAACAGTCAAACTAAAATTAGATAGGAATTTTTGTAGTTAAAGATTTTATTTAAACATTAAAACTACCAACATTAAGGAACAAATGGAATACCCTGGTTTATAAATATAATAGGAAGTTCTTTTTTTTCTAAAATGAAAATTTGTATCACGCCTTTTAATTATTAAAACAATAAGTGAAAGTGGCGTCATAATGTCGTCACATATGAGGGAGGTGAGAAAGGCACAATAGTGCAATAGTCTGCAATAGTGTGATAACCAATATTCGGCTGCGATTGTGTGAATAAATTGATGCTTGAGAATGGTTTGAATGGCTGAAACGTAGGAGTTGAAAAATTCTATAATTTATTTTATTGTTAGCGTTGGTTATTCAAAATAATAAATTTAAAATGATTTTGTTAAGATCGAAAAATAATTTCGCAATTGGTTATTATTGCATTTTTTTATTATTTCCAACAATAGCATTTTCCATTGTTTAATTTTTTCCTATAAATAAATTATACAAAGCTTAGTGCTAATAAAAAACCTTCTGAACTTATCTTCATTCATAAATGTTGTGTTCATCGCTTAAAATCTATAAAGCCATATTTTTTAATTAATACCCCTAAGGATGAATATGAACCAAGGAGTCTGCGATTCTTAGGACTTTGTTTTGAAAAGATTGTAGTTTTTTTCCTTTTCGTGAAGGATGCCGTTCCCCAGACTTCACAGCCGTACATCAGCAGTGGCCTGAAAATTGTTTTAAATATAAGAACAGTTGTTTCTGGTTTTAGTTTGGAATTTCTGTTTAGGATAGGATATAGCATTGCTAATCTTGCATAAGTTTGATGTTGATGTAGTGATTCTAGGTAAGGCGGCGATGAATTCACCAAATAGATTTGATTATCATTGTGTATGAGAGACTTTTTTTATATAGTAAATGGGAAGTCGAGTGCGTATGCCAAGTAGGTGTTGTAGTAATCGAATTCTTCGAGCAGTTTCTAGTGTGGTGATTTTCAAGATAGTCTCTGGTTAATACGTAGTCCTAAGTAGCGAATCTGTTCAACAAGCTTTAGTGGGATATTAAAAAACGATAGAGCAGCGTAGACGAGTAGAGGTTTACGACGGGGAGTAAAGGTGATCCGATGAGATTTGTTTAGAATTACTTTCCAGTTGTGACCGTATTCTTCAATGGACGTTAAAATTTAAAGAACTGTTTGTTTACTCTGGTGAGAAAAGATGAACTAGAGTTATGTACGAGTCCAAGTTAAAAAAAGTACTACCATATCTGTATTACAAGCTGAGATAATATACATAATGAGTTTATGTATAGGGACTGAGACTCACTTTCAAATTTAGCCACGCATTCCTGAAATACTTTATGATCTCGCATAAAGGAAGTTGTAAAACTGAATCAAAATCCGATTGGAAGGGCCGACAGGGTAGAAAAATAAAGCTCTTGTAGGGCGGGAGCAAATATGAGGGGATAACAAATACCTAGCTATCCTGTTTAGGGCCATCTTGTGGAAGGTAGGGGGTAATGGCGCGGATGGCTGCCGATATTTCCCGAGGGAGTGTCATGGGATGAGTGCTTTTGTGAAAAATGGTAGCGTGAGTCCAGCTGCCCTAGAATCTGTTCCCTCCTTCACCGATATGCTAATTCTATGTCGGGGCTCGATACTGATACTACATCAGCACTATCTTAGTTCTCTTTCTTCATCCATACGTCTTTTTTTCGAAGATTATGTTAGTGTAATATACGAATCAGAAAATATTGAGGACTTGTTCGGATTTTGATCAAATAAGAATTAAAAAAAAAGAGATCATTTTCTTTTGTTTAATATTTCAATATTTGTTGCTACGATAATATGCGGAAAACATATATTCTCCTTTCTAGCTTAAGCCTCTGCGTGACATTTTCTCTCTCTGATTTCATAACCAAGTTTAGTAATTCAAAGACTGAATTGAGAATGTTACAGTGTGTGCTACTATAAATAATGGTTAGAAATCAAAAAAATTAGAAGTTTTTATTTTTTGACAAATTCTAGTGAGATTTTCTCTTACGCCTTGAAATATTTTTCGCTCCACTTCAAACAATAAAAAAAAGGAAATTCATGGCCTTCTCTAGCTGGAATCTGGTGCAGGTGAAGATGTCTGTACAACTATATTCAAGTTTGGTGCGTTGTTAGACACCACGAAGAAACTTTTGATGAGTGATATATGAAAGAATGTCTATTTTTTTTATTTTTCTTCTAAGCCCCATGAGAGTGTGAGGATGAAGTCATGATTAAAAAGGGGTTGAAGGTAGCCTCTTTAAGAATGTCTGTAGCCAATGGTCGGTCGTATATGACTTTTGAAATATTTGCTGAAATCGCGAAGAGGAGACTAAGTTAAAACGAGTAATATTTAAAAAACGGCGTTAAACACTCCACTCCCGCCCTCCATAGAAATAATAATATTCTTTATTCCTACTATATAATAAATAATAAAAGAATAATATAAAGGCGTCAAATTTAGGCTTTAGAGCCTTAGAGTAAAATACAAAATAGAAATGAAATTATAAACCGTCTTAAATATGATACTATAGTGAATTTGAAAAAATATAAATAAGCAAAAATAATTAACAGAATATATAAAATAAGAATAGAACAAATAAAAAAGAACCATATGTCATATCACAAGACATAATATGCACACTGATAATAAACAAAAAAAATGATAAAAAAACAAATAGAATTAAACTAAAAATAATAAATGAAAAGTTACAATTTCTGCTAATATACATATTTACAAGTATAAACGAAAATCTGAAACATCAAGTACAGAAAATATAGAAACCTTATTTGAAACTTTTACAATGTACAAATAGAGGAGGGGATAGAATTCCACAGGGAAGAGGAACGGATGAGGAAAGATCTACCAAAGGCTACGGTTCGATGGGCAGTTACATGAAAGTCCGAAGGCCGTGAGCGGGTATTGCTGGAATGCATGGATTTAAATTGAAGGATATCAAATATGTACAATGGGCGGCGGGATTGGATAACTTGGTAGACGAAGGAATCAACAAAATATTTACGACGGAAGGAGAGGTTAAGCTACTTCAACTCTTCATAAAATCGGGTGACAGAGGCGTCCTTGGTAGCCTTACTTATCTGACTTTTCAAACAGACATTTATAGTGAGTTGGTTGGTCAATGTACAACATATCACAATCTCAAAAAAGCAGATCATAACAAAAACAGACAATCATCCTTGCTGGACCCGCTCCACTAAGACCTATTAATTATTTATACAATTGTAGTCACTAACTAATAACGGATCTAGTCATTTTAACATTTCTTATGAATAAACAATTATCTAAAGCGTATGATATTCTTTGTATAATGTTTAATAATACACTTTAGTGCTCTTTATAACAACATGATAAAGAAGGAACATAAATTCTTAGTACTTTCCCACACACATGTTCAATCCTATAGGTCTCAGTCACATTTTACTAAAGAGGTTGACTCCTACAGCACACTTTGTAAAAATGAATAAGGACTAAATATAATTTACAAAAGCACAATATTGTGATAATCTACTCAGAGTAAAAAAGAGGGATAATGTCATAAGCACTCAATAGCTTGAATATTTTTTTTTCTTATTGTAACTTTTCATTTTAATTTCACTTCATTTTTTACTTAAACCTTTATCCATTAAAACATAATTATTTTAATTAGTGTTAAAAATGTATGGGTGTGAGAGAAAATCTTACATATGGGTTATTGAGTTTTCTAACGAGTTACGGGACAATGTCAACCCTTTGATACACAGAGAAAGAAGAAAATACAATTTTTGATGTACTTTTTACCTCAGAAACTTTGACAGATAAAGATTTATTGTTGGTTTCGCCCCACTCCTCTTTTATCGGAAAGTATATCAAACGTTTTCTAACGAAAAATATTCACGATTTTTGGAAATTTTTACTGGCAATAACAAACTTTACTCTTTAGTTCCGCAAAACAAGCTAGATCTAGATAACTAGATTATTGTCATAAACATATTTATAGAAAAATTCATTAATTTGGCTTAGATTCTTTTTTTTATTATTCTTTCAAATAATTAAACGTTTTCGAATATTTCTGTTTCTGCCACTGAAACATATTAAAAAAAAAGTAGTTTTACAAACCAGTGATTTTGATCTTCACTTAGTCTAAATAAATAATCAAGCCTTAAAGATTCTTTTTCGACAGTAAATATTATTCCCTCACTTATAAACGGTTTGTAAATAATCTTGAAATATAAGTAACAATAGCATGATATTGGACTATAACTAAAAGATATTTTTATCAAATATGAAGTTAATAAACTTTATTATTAAGTTAGTGCAGAATAAATCTTATTTTATTTTCCCCCATAGTTTGATTATGTTTATTTTCTTTATCCTTCTGTTTGTAAATATTTAGAGAGATATTTTTTTCATATATTTTTATTCTGATGTTTATTTTAGTAAAAATATAATCAGTCATCACTGTTACTTATTGCCCAACAATTTTGGGGAAGATTTTAATATTTATCAATAAATAAAAATTTGAAATAAAAAAAACAAATCTTGAATATAAACATAAATATTAATATTTTACTGATTTTTCTCCCACTTTCATTATAGCCTTTACATAGATTTAACTCTTCAGGAAAAAAAAATCAGAATTTTTCGAGATTAAAAAATGCTTTTTACTGAAACTTAATATCAATTACACATCCCTGCGTGGAGTCCCAGGAGCCAATGGACAGCAAGGAGCAGTTGGGTCCCTCTGTCGCAAATGCGCCAGAGTCTGAAACACCAGCTCATGTGCGGGGAAAATATCCCAACAACTCCTTCATCATAACACGCCGGCACCACAGGGTCAAAGGAGAATTTATGAAGTTCCTTGAAAGAAAAGACTTCATCTGCTTCGAGGAGGTCTATTGTGTTGACACCGACGGATCCATAAGATATGCCGATATTGTCGCATTTACAAAAATCGGAGACACGGCTCTGGTATTGGATCCGACGGTAAGATTTGAAAGTAATGACCTCGTAATGAAGGTGGAGTGAAAAGGGGAAAAAAAGGAAATATATAAAAAATGCGTCCCTTTCCTTAAGGAAAAATTCCGCGAGATCTTCAGAGAGAGAGAGAGAGTTCTTCGTGAGAGGCCTTTGGTTTGGATCTTGTGGTACTGTACCAAATAGACCAAGGAGCTTCTTAGAAGGCCTAGGTGTTAGCATCGGGGATATGCAGAAAATATTATTTTGGACTGCCTGGGGATCATACATCATCACCTGCATGGGAATTAGCTCGGAGATTATTCATTGTTTTATTTATTTATTTTAATCTGTGGGCCTGTCGATTTGTGTGTTTTTACTTATTTTATTTTATCAGTATTATTATTTTTATTTATTTATATATATTTTTTTAAACTTATTTATTCATTCAAGTATTTCTTAACCGGCTTTTTATTATATTTTCCTTTGAATCTACATCGTAAAATGTATTTATTTGTTTGTTTTTTTGTAAACTGATCTACTGCTGTGACAATTGTTAATGGTCTGATCTCGCATTGCCGTCTAATAATGAATTTGTTTAGTGGGTCACTGAAGAGGATCTTGGAGGGTGAATTCGGGAGAGCGAATTTGTTGATCGGGTGAATTAAAAATTGTGAAATGGTGAAATTGAAGGAACAGAAAGGGGATAGAAAAAAATGAATGAATTGAAATATTTGCATTTAGTGTATAGACCAAAATTGATTGTAAAAGGAAACTGTAGCGAAAACATTGTTTTCTTTCTATTTTATTATACCATGTAATTAATTATATGTAATTTATATATGCCCGATTAGGGATTGATAAGTATGCTGTGTGATATAGCAATCTGATTTATTTGGGCAGCATAGATGAATAAAGTATCTCTCTCTCTCTCTCTCTCTTATAGCTCAGGAGTTTTCTTTATGTACCACATGGAAAACTATTTATAGAAAGTTAAATGAAATGTATTGTGTTGGTTTGTCACGTAATAAGTCGGCTGACACAAATTCCATATTAATGGATGGATTTATTATTTAATCGATCTAGAAAAATACATTTCGTAGAAACATTAATGAAGCGCAGTCTAGTTAAAACAAAATACAAAGTTGATATTTTTATGAATAACAAATAATAACTTTGCAGCCCAGAAATATTGTAAATAATAATCCTTTGTCGTATTGTTCTTTAAGTATTATATTCACGTTTCGTTATCGATTGGATGATTAAAGAAACTCCTTTTAGTAAAAAGGAAAAAAAAATGGTAAAGTACGAAATTTTCTGAAAGATAAAGCAAAGAAAGGAAAAGTAAAGTAAAAGAAAAATTGGTGTATACTGTTATGTTATTCAAGGACTGGCCTGAGCCGTTTTATAATGCAGGAGCCTCTCGGGAAATCTCATAAACCTTTAAATAAAACTACCTCAAACAATTATATTATCCTTGGGCAAGCATGAACCGACCGATTAGATAAAGTTTCTCAAGAATATTAAATGGAAGTTACTAATGCTTTTCCGAGAATTCTTAATCTAATAATTATAATAAAAATCTTGATTTCACTTTCTATATAATTAATATTCAGACTTCTACAGGTTCGTGAATATATTACTCAAGCTAAATGTAGGGGATAGATTTGAAGTGTAAAAATGAAGTCAAACTACCAGACTTCTAAAGTAACAGTTTTACTTTGTCATTAATTTAATTTTTATATAAATTAATTATGGCAATAAAAAAGTATTATGATTCATTTAAGAATAGAAATACCAAGTTATCGAATAATAATAAAATCTGCCACAATTAAGGCAATGAGTATTAGCTTTAAGAGTATTCATTCATAGAATATATTCTGATATACTTCACAAGTATTTAATTGATGAAATTGATTTTTCATAATATTAAACTTTTGAAAACAAAAAACGAAGTAGTTACTAGTCATTAAAAAGTGAAACTTGTTGATTTTCTAGGAAAACAACCATTGCTAGAATATGATTTAAAAAAAGAAAGAAAATAAAGAAAAGACAAGAAGATTTTTATTTCTCACGGCATATTTAAATATAAGCTACGAAAAAAAACCATAATATTATGACGGTCAATATAAATAATAAGGCATTGAATGAAAACCTATAATCAATTACGACCAAAACTATTGAAAGTATTGATAAATGCTCACGGTTTTGTCACACAGACAGCTCATCTTACCGGTCAAAACCTACCTGGCCATTATAATGCCATTATTTGTCATTTGACATTCTAACCGGTCAATATGATGTACAACATTGGATTTTTCTACATTATTTATTTTTTGTGGGCATCACCCATATTGACCTGACATTGTGCCTAATAATCTTATCATAAATGAAATGAATTCTCAATAAAGAACGGGAGGAAAAGTTATAACGAAACAAAATTGTATACATTATAAATTTTAATTAAAGTTGTAGATTTTAACTTAAAAAGTTATTTAAGATGGAGTGCATTGGACTTAGTATCCGTGTTTATTTTAAAATTATTTTCAAATAATCCAAAACCAAAACATCTCTTGGAGCATTCCAGATGTTCGTTTGAAAGATAAAATGAGGTGGTGTACTTTTGCAATGAGGTGATTTCTTTATGATCATGCTCAACCACTAGATGTTTCACCAATTAATAGTATCCTCTTTGTGAGGCTTGGTGACCGCTAAACCACAGGGTTGACTAACAGATGCAGTAACAAAATATATTTTTACCTATTAGAGCCGGATTTTGGTCCTTGGAGTTGTTATTATTGCTTATCCGGTTAACCACCATGCTCCTCTCTAATAAGATATAACTAAATAACTAAAATAAAAACAAAAAAGGTTTTAAACTAACCAATATTAGCGAAGATATTACACATAGTTTTTTTTATTTGGCTTAGCACCTTACTCCGAAGTAAAGTCTTGTAAGGCTTTTTTTTTAATTTAACTTAATGTCTCAATTTTATGTAACAATGTTCGACTTATTTTGACAATATTAACAGGTTTAGAACTCAAAGAACATCTTAGTTTAGTACACAATAGTTATTATTGACAGGAACACAATTATAACTTACTTGAAAGTTACTTGAAAGTTTTGCAGGCCATGATCCTCCATTACGTTCCAATGTAACTTTACTAATTTACACACCTCATACCTAACTGATCCAAATCAGATGCTATCGTGACTAAAGCACATACATCAACAGAAGTTAAAGATGCTATATATCAGAAGCTAAAAAGAGCCATGAATCGATTTAGTTAGGTTTGTTACACTGATGAAAACAATTATTGCGAGATTGTCAGAAAAACCAAACAAATTCTATGGTGTTTTCATGGTTGCTGAAACAATAGAAGGTTTTTACCTAGCTTTATCTACAAATTAAAGGATTAATTTCAACTGTAAAATTTCAGTAAGTGAAAGTTTGATTTGCGTATGAGATTTTTTAATATACAATATTTGTCTCTTTCGCCAAACGTTGCATGTCTACATCAGGGCTAAAAAAAAATACAAACTCTAACATAAGGTTACAATGTGAGAAAATAGACAACGTGAAATGAAAGTAAACTACGATCTGGCTAATCATCATTTAAAATTTATATAAAAATAAACAAACCAAACAAGATAAACAAGAGTTTCAAAAAAGGTTATAAACAATTAATGAAAACGGAATTAATAGCAAGTAAAAAAGTAAAAAACGGAAAAAGGGTAATAAAAATAAAAGAAAATAATGAACATTTTAATTACTATTTGAGTTTTTTATTTGTACACCCGGACCATCATCTTTTTATAAATTTTTACTTAGTTTAATAAACCTTTGGCAAACTACAAACCCTAGATAGACAATTATTTTCTGAAATTTACTAGAAAAAATACTATATACTAGAAAAAAAAATTATTCCATTTGTAATTGTTTGTTGTGTTAATTATTAGCATCAGCCCGTTGAGTTGCCAGGTGTTTGAACAATTTGTATATATATATATTTAAACTATGATTTAGTAACAAACAAGTAGGTAAGCTCTTGAAGAGTCTTTGATTAGAAAATTTTGATATTATATTAATATAATTAAAGTATTAATAATATGTTTTTACTGTATTGTATTAACATCAATATTATGAATACATATTATCAGTGTAGTGTAAATAAACGGTGATCAGCAATGGACACTGATTTATTGCATTACCTATATGTGACTTAATAAAGCAGTATACAGAGGTGACATAAATGGGCCGTAAATCAATGTTTGTAGTAACACGCCTACATTCTACCCCGAAATAAACCCCCTCATACCCAACAGATGTCCAATGATCGGGTACTAAATTTAAAATTTGCTACTGATCAATGAAACCTGCCCTAACTAGGACCAATTAGAACCGGTCCACTAAGCTAGCGATAATAAGTCTCTTTGTTGGTCTCTTTTTATACTTAAAGTTGGCGGTACCTGGCCCTTTCAAAAACTTTTCCTTCCTTTTCCCTAAGCCGCCACAAGTAATTGGGTCATTCAAGTATATAAACTTAGAAATTATGGAGTTTTTCCCTCTAACTTAATATATTAAGCCTCTCGAAATTACCAAGTTACCTCAATTCACTAGAGCTCTTTTACCGACTGAAATTGATGGCTCAATGCTCATTGAATAAATATTTTAGGACAGATATGTGACACGATGCCTCAGAAGTAAATTGATATTGCATTGTAACCTTCCGCACGTCTAATAAAAAAATATTTATAGAAAAAGGGTAGTGAATAGAATAATTATTTGTTTATCAAATTTGTGAGGGTGAGTTTCATGACCAAGTGATCTGACATGCAATGACACATTTCTAAATTTTATATCCGTTTAACTGTACCATCTTTGTTTTTCAGCTTCAAATCTTGAATGACTTCTCATTTTTTTATTTTATTAAAAAAATAAATAAAATACTAAATTCTTCTAGTACTCGAAGGGATTTTAAAATTTGGAATCGAATATTTTTTATTTAGTTATGGGATTAATTACGGGTTTTTCGTAACTCTCCTATTAAAACCGTATTTTTAATCACTGTTATAACTGTTTTGGTGCTCACGGTTAGTTGATTCTCCACTTAAATGGTTTAGTCACTTAATTCTTCCGTAGGATTTTTTCACAGGTAAAATGAATAAAAAAAGAAGAAATAAAAAAACACTAACTAAAAGTGCATCGTAGAGCTTTTTCTTGCTGCTCTACTTTGAGTGGTGGGAAAAATAAAAATTAGTAATAATAAAATATTCAATCACAATTTACTACCACATCGAGGGCGAGAGTGTACATTGGGAAGCAGAAATCTTGATTTTAGTTATATGGCATTTATCTTATTATTATATACTATTCTACGAAAGCAAACGTCAATATGATTAAAAATTTATTTTTCATAAAAAATTTGGATTTATAGTAACATGATCTCAAACTTTTTTTGTGTTGGATATTAATTTTTCTGAAGTATTTAGCTGCTTTTCAAAGGTATATTACACAGGTATTCATTTTCAACCTGATAAAATGTTTATCCATCAGTATATAATAAAATTCATGTATGAGTGATATTTTTCCATTTTTATCTCAAAGTGAGATTAGTCAATCAATAGAAACTTGTAAGTGTTGCGTTATGATGCGCATATTTGAACGTGGTTTTTCCATCATTCTCGTTCTGTAGACGGATGTATTGTATGTAATTTTTTATTGTATGTATTTTATGATAAGATCTGTTTTCAAGTACAGGTAAAACGTATCCACACTGATTGGTTCGGAAATTTATTTATTTTTTTGGTTGAATCAACAAGAACCAAAATTGCTAGCGTAGAATAAAATTAGAAGTTTTTTTAAGGATATGCAACGTGTTTTTAAGTTTAAATATCATATATTATTAATGTTTAGTCAAAAATAGCGGCAGTCATAATATTGAAGGTATTGAGGAAATTAGATAATACTGATATTCTGTCCTATCAATAATCTTCGTCCAATACTTACGAACACAGCTGCTTGCAATTCTCCATTAAATGGACAGATCACATTTTTAATTGTTAATGATCTTTCCTCCGCAAGAACTATGACATCAAAAATAGGTATCAATAACGGACGTATGAATAAAACTTGTTTAGAAAGTAATTCAGCAGTACCTCTAGTGCTCAGATTAGCATTTTATATTCGTTTAAACTAAATATTCTTAATAAAAGTCTACCATAGTTGATATTATAAATTTATACAGCACCTAAAATATATTAATATATGAACCTGACGAGAATACATACGCTGTCAGTGGCCATTGATAGAATATCCGCTGGCCCATACATAATGTATTCACGTCAATAACCGTGTCGGTGAAGAACCGATGGGTGTAACTACTTGTACAGCTTCATGGCTTATATAGTTCAAGATATTATCAGTTAATTTTTTTTTTAAGCGGCCATATAACACTTATCCCAACATTCTAACAATTTTCGGCCAAATTGCTAACTAGCATTTTATTAAATATAAGTGTGACTAGGAATACGAATAAAGAAT
>NW_027106113.1:359896-360594 GCF_000696795.3 Halyomorpha halys | reverse complement strand
TATTAAATATAAGTGTGACTAGGAATACGAATAAAGAATGCGTAAGAAAAAACAGATGACGAAATATAATAAAATCTATAAAGGACCAACTAAGTCTTCAAGTGCACAATCCCTAAACATTTCTGTAAAATAGCACCTACACTTTGAACTAATATACCCGAATACAAATTTGACAACAGAGAAACAGACATGGAACGAAATTTGTTCCTGGATGTCTAAATCATAAAATGAGATATACAATATTTTGATTCTGAGGACTTATCGTTTTCTAATTCCTGCAAGAAAACAATGATAGAAAAATAAAGTCAGGCTTAATTTAATTATCAAACGTTATAAAGGATTTAAATATCCTTAAATTGAAAATCAACTAAATAAAACAGAAAATATTATTTTTATACTTATAACTTTCTAGCCTTCGTTATAACGTATATATTATAATAAAATGTGAAATATACAACTAAAATTTATATTTCAGAACATTTTAGTTTATATATACATAAGAATTAAAATAAAGCGTTCTTGAGTTTTATCAACAGGGCAATAAACTTTATAAAAAATAAATAATTATTTTATTAAAAGTTATTTTGGTGTATATTATTTAAATTAAATTATTTTAATTATAATACTGTAGTGGTTGTAATGAAATTAACAAAACTGCTTGGCAACTATGAATCATGAAGCGGTGCTGTAGATACACA
>NW_027106113.1:353139-354596 GCF_000696795.3 Halyomorpha halys | reverse complement strand
ACAGATGACGAAATATAATAAAATCTATAAAGGACCAACTAAGTTTCCAAGTATTTCTTAAAAATAGTACCAACACTTTGAACTATTATACCCGAATACAAATTTGACAACAGAGAAACAGACATGGAATGAAATTTGTTCCTGGATGTCTAAATCATAAAATGAGAAATACAATTTTTTGATTCTGAGGACTTAACGTTTTCTAATTCCTGCAAGAAAACAATGATTCCCGATCATCGGTAATGAGGATAACAAAATAAAGTCAGACTTAATTTGATTATCAAACGTTATAAAGGATTTAAACAACCTTAAATTGAAAATCAACTAAATAAAAGAGAAAATATTATTTTTATAGGTAAAACTTTCTAGCCCTCGTTATAACGAACGACGATAAAATATTAGAAACCCTATAAACAACGAGAATCATGTTATTATTATTTCGCCTGGTCTATGGCAATATTTAAGTCTTCAGTCATATTTAAATATGTTTAAATATATATACATTAAAGTATAAAATACGATATATACAACTAATAATTTATATTCTAAAACATTTTAGTTTATAAGTACACAAGAAGTAAAATAAAGTGTTCTTGAGTTTTATCTGTAGTACGATAAACTTTATAAAAAATAAATAATTATTTTATTAAAAGTTATTTTGGTGTATATTATTTAAATTAAATTATTTTAATTATAATACTGTAGTGGTTGTGATGAAATTAACAAAACTGCTTGGCAACTATGAATCATGAAGCGGTGCTGTAGATACACAGATAAGCCTACTAACAGTGTTTGCATTCACAAGTGGCTTTTATCGGCGACAGCCAACACCTACAAATTATTCTTCTCCGTTCTGACATATTAATACAAATCTTGAACAATTCATAACAGGTAAGTTGTGAAAATTCTTAAAATTATATTTAAGAAATTAAATTTTCAATTTACTCTTTTCAGTACTGATATTAGTTAGCCATTAAGCATAAATTTTAATTTATACTGGATTTAATTTTTAGGAAGTTGATAATTTTAATTTTTTAAATTGTTGAAGTGAAAAAAAAACTTATAAATAGAATAAAAACTATTCTTTAAATATTTAAATGATGTAGTTATAGTTAATAGTCATGTAGCAATTGTAAACTATATGTGTATAAACATAATTTCAAAAATGTAAATTGAAAAAAATGACAAATATGAGGTGCAGGAATATGGGATAATACCCAGAAACGCTATATAAGAAAAATATAGAATAGTTTATATTCTATTTGGAAGTTTTTTCACCTCAACAATTTAAAATATTTAATTTCGTCACTCACGATTCAACCCACAAGTTTAAATTACATAAGTTATGCTCAGTGTACACCGCCGAACTCCACGCGATAGCATCAGCCCTCCATTTTTGCTTTTCAATAACTCAGAAGACTAAAGTAATAATCTCAGATTCGTTGAGCTCTCTAAAA
>NW_027106113.1:343452-352484 GCF_000696795.3 Halyomorpha halys | reverse complement strand
TTTACGCCTTTAAGCAAAAAATCAACAACAACAACATTTAATTTATACAAGTTTGTATGTGCAAAAAATCGAAAAGTGTATAAAACTTACTATTATTTGATTCTGTGTGCATGAAGTATGTATTGGTAAATATGAAATTTGTATGTAAAAAAAAAATTGTAAATTATCTTATACAATTTTGAAGAATTACAGCAAGCAAATCGTTTATTTAAAACGAAAAAGCGATATAAACCATGTTTTAATAACCTAAAATATTTTTTATTTATTTTTCCTATAGCTAGAAAATATATAAAAAATATTTTAATTGCCATCCATCTTCTTACATTTGAGTTAAGAACATTATCAGAGTTGATTTTCTAAGAGATGGGTGCCGAGCATTCTATATGCTTTGAGGGGGAAAGCGCAAAAAGCTCTTAGGTGGATGGAGAATTTCTTTATAATATAAGTGGATGGTTTGGAAAAAACATGAAAATCACCTTATGATCCTCACGCTAGCGAAAGGGTTAAATTTTTATTCAAAAAATATATCATTTCAACATCCTCCATTATTCACACTAGGACTAATCATGATCAAGGAATCCTATTTTTTAATTAATAGATTTTCATAAATAAGTATTGAAATCTTCAGATTGAAAAATGGGAATCCAGAGATAACATGTTCTTTATTATTAATCTAAAATATAAAATATATATATTTTTTCACATTATTAAATTCATAACTTTCTCATCAATACCAAAATCGTTAAATGACATGATAATGTATTTTTTTAAATAAAAAGATTATTAATCTGGTGACCAAATCGAAATCAGTAATTAAAATAAATAGTTGACTTCCTAATACTAATAGTAAACGATTATCAAACCCGAAGATTCGATGCCGGCATCACTAATCGCCCTCTACTTACATCGGTCAGTGACACCCGTCTAAATCCTATCTACAAGATCAGTCTTCAAGACGCAATCCTACTACCTATGTTTTGGTCTATCCCTCAGAAGTTTATTTGTAGGGTCAGTGTCTATAAAGATTTTAGAGATCTGTCAGTTACTAAAACCTACAATCCGTTCCTTACACTATATATTTTTTATCTTAATATATTTTTTTTTATTTTTAGTTTCAAAAATTAGTCTCGTTTAGGGACAACCTGAGTCGTTGGATTTAGCATCGAACTCATTGATCGGTTTTGCTGAAGAAAATTATTGCCTATATTTTAAGGAGCAAATTTAACTTGCCTGCAAATCATTTATAGATTTTAAGTCACATATTATGTGTAAACTGAGGATATCTTCCGGTTCGCATAGGGGGTAACCATTGTGTGTATCCTGCCGTCAGTTGGAAGTAAACTTCGGATGCCCGTCTAATAATAATCTTTTCACATCTGAGGAGTATCTTTTACAGCCTTTTGTTGGTACCAACAAGAAAGCTGATCTTCTTCATGGAAGCGGTATCGGGTTTGGCGAAGCACAATCCTCGATACATATTCCTTCGCCCACATTCATTCTTCGAATTTTTTTTTTTCGTTGTTTGAAAATAAAATTCTCAGTATAAGCTGCTAGGAAAATATATTTTTCTCATACGTCAGAACAAGTAAGGAATTTGCTAAACATGACTTATTGGGTTTCAAGGCCAAATGGCTTATATATTTTTCAAAATATAGTTGTTCCAAGGAATTTTTTCTTTGCACATTTACTCACATGTTAAAAAAAAGTAGTAGATTGAATTTGATAAAACTGATTAAAGACAAAATATGGTAGATACCCTATCGTTTTTTTTTAAATCGTATTAAGTGTTGTAGCTGTGGTGTAACCGAACAATAATTTGTTCGTCAAAGACTAAAATTCAAAAAACAAGTTCAATTTTTTTTTCTTAGGGTACCAAGTAATAGGTTTTTACTAGGTTTTGTCACTTCCTACAAGAATATGGTTTCCCTGGAATCCTCCTTTTATTTCTAGACAAACGAAATTTCAATAAATACATATATCTCTGCTTTACTTAAATAATAGCACATGTTATAAAAATCTTTATTTTAATTAATTTGTATCTGAAACTACTGTAGATTGTACTGAAGTCTGGGTTAACTAATGCAGTAGAACAATCTCAATAGTGAAAGTAACCCCAGTCTGCAGTATCATCTTTGGAATAAGTCGGATTCAAAATAAAATAAAAAATCACTTTTTTCAGATGTGCTAATTTAAAAAGAGAAAATAAGAAATTCTTTCGTTTTCCTTCATTTTGAAACCCTAGCAAAGTGGGGCGAAATATTGGCTCTAAATAAATAGTTGATTTCTTATTTGTTATTTTGACGGCATCCGGGCCATCTTCCTTTTTTTATTACACACGGTCAATGATCTTCTAAGAAATCAAAACAGGTAAAATAATTTAAACTATGTATTCATAAATAATTTGTATTTTTCTACTTGTCTGTTTTAAATTAATAAAAATAAACCAGTAAGGATATGGATGAGCGATTAACACGACATTGAAATCCATAAATTTGCCGATTTGGAACACAATAAATGCAATATTATAAAATTCTGAGGTCTACTGCACATACATAAGCACCACTTTGATCGTTACAGAAGTAAGAGCTAGAACTGTCTAATTTAGGTCATATAATTTGTTTGTGGTTTCGGGTTGTTTCTCTTGAATTGCTATTTTGCTACCCCATAAAAAAAAAAAAAAAAACCCAAAGAATAAAATTTATTTTTTCTTTGTTTCTCAGGACTTCAAAACCTTGCATTCACTTTTGTAGCTTCTATTATGTATAATTAAACTATTTGCAATTTGATTGAAACGTTTACAGCCACAAAAATCAAATTGGATATTTTTACCACAAAAACACAACAGCAATTTTCAAAGTTTCTCGCTTTCAAGATCTTTTTCTATTCTGTTTCCTGGACTACATAAAACACTACCCAAGCAACGAAATCATTAGAATTAAAGTAGTAAATGATTTAATTTTGTTAAGTTTGATATAATGGAAGATTTATGAATAATAAATTGTTTTTAAGTTCTGAATACAAAATTGAATAGAACTCTTTTTCAAAAATTTCCTAAATGCGAAGTGGCAAAGTTGAATTTTGTAGTCAGCTCTCTAAAACTATAGATGAGCAATTGTTTAGAATTTGCCCAATATAAAATATATTTTAAAATTTCATAAAAATATAAGGAATTCAATAAGTACTAAAAGTAAAAAATATATGTATATATTTTTATTTATTTATGTATTTAATTACATACATATATAATTAACTCGTAAAATATTGTAGACGTGAAGTACAAAAGCTTTCATAACAAGCAATTTATTTTTCTATAAAGTTTTAAATGAAATTCTAAATTGCTTTCAGGAAAAAAAAAAAATGTTTCACCTGGTTCATTCACCTCTTTCATTTAACTTCCGTCACTCGGGGACTTAGGTTCGATTATTAATCTCGTCAAAGATATCGACTACTGATTGATAATCAGAAAGTTTACTTGTTATCAATCAATTATTTATAAAAAATAATCAATTAAGTCGTTATTAATCCTGCTTTTACATTTCCATGTATAAAATATGAATAAAAGAAATCAATTATTGCCTGCCATAAATCCTATTATTTTTCTTTTCATACAATCACTACTGGAAGTAAATGAATAAATTAATCCTATTCAAATTATAAATGTAAATATGCAATGTTGTATCACACGTCAAATAAATCATAACTTTTGCTTGAACTGTAAAAACTCGTAACACCGTTAAAACGATTTTCATACTAAACAAATAAACTTATCATTCATTGTGACATTTGGCGCAGTAATCATAATAATGTTCTATTGTTATGATTATGCTTTGGTTAAGAGGACGGGGTTTTAGTTCAAGTACCAATTAATTAATGTTACTTCTGATTTCAGTAAAATTAGATCGCAAAATGAATAAAACGGAGATACCTGCACTTCCGTAATTTTTTTTGTGATGTGATTAGGCGAATTTATAATAGCTTAAATTTTAACGAACATTCCAGACTATACTGCTACGATCTAGAATGAAATTTAATTATATCAGGGATATTACCATTTCTTTTTTGGATCTTACATATGGATATTATATATGGCTCTTAAAAATCAACGCTGATTATTTGGTAGTTGTTAAGGGATTCTAGATTTTTTTTTAAATCATCAAAAAAAAAATAAATCACATTAATTCTTTTAGATGAACATATATTTAGTATCAGTTACTCAATATCTATCTGTGCAGAATTTTATTACGGATGAATTCTGTAAATATTCAACGAAATTTCACAAAAGAAAAAAAAAACTCGAAAATAAAAATTAGAGGTCCCTAGGTGAGTTTTGAAAGAATGAAGAATGAGTGCCTTGAGTAAATGGCAGCTATATTTAATTTACATAATTAAAACACTCTCCAAAGACCTCTTACAAATATTTAGACAAGAAATGAAAAATGAAAAATATTAATCGAAGATAAATATAAAAATAACGTGGGCCGTATTTAATATGGTAAAATTCCTAGTTGTTTTTTAAGCCCCTATTTGAAATTATAGTTTGGTAGTGTTAATGTATGCTGTGAGTTGGCATTTTGCTTTTCACGGAAAATAAGTTTTATTTAAAAACATGATGTGAAATGTAGTGTATGCTTAATAAATATATATATGCTAAGCAATTTTCTATAACATACCGATCCCTCGAAAAAATATATTTAAATTTTTTTAAAATAATTAAAAACGTTTGTTTTAAAATGAACCACAAAAATATTTTAACAATTTCATTGTTCAATAGCACCTAAAATTATGGTACTTGAGAAGTTAAATAAAATAACTGCTACTTTTAATTTTATAATTTAAAGTATATATGACTAATTTTGTGGGTAAACAATGTGTCTTGAATATTCTAAAAAGAAATAGGCAATTTTGAAAGATTTAATTAGTTATGATGATTTTAATAATCAATTAACATTAATTTATTAAGACATATATATTTTTCCTTCAAACTTTTCTATTTCGATTCTAGCTTAAGATGTCCTAACATATTTTATAATTAATTAAACTAATTATGATCTAAGATTTGTAAGAAACTTTCATTATTACACTCTAAAAATTTAAAGGACTAAAAAGATTTTGATTTTGAAAATAAAAAAAACATTCATGGTTAGTTCATGAATCATATCCATACATCATACCGTATTCAAAGATTTTTTTTGCTAACTCTGATCTTGATAAATGTACTGAGTGTACAGGGAAAAAAGCATGACCTAAATCAGTCAACAAAAAAGTGGAAATTTTTTGTTATGTGAAAATATCTCTAGTGGAAATTAAACCTTCATTGAACATAAAAAAAATATGTATATATTTTATAAAATAAACGAAATCCCATACAAAATTAATTAATTGAACTGAAAAAGTTTAAGAATAGTTACTTATAACTAAGCATAGTTATTTATAAATAATTATAGTATGTATTAATAATATTTCGTACAAAGATCTTATATGATTAGGTTATAAGAAGATCAAAATTTATGTCATTATTTATTTTTAACACTTATAATCATAAACGGTTAAATATTCTACTACTGTTTTTTATTTTTAAAAAAATATTAATGTTCGAGATTAGTTGTGAATATTTATGATACGTGAAAAATTCTTTCATAAAAACTGTTATGTTTAAAACCTTCAAATGTCATTGCCCTGTTAACAAAGTAAGGTTTTAAAATAGCAGGGCCTATATGATTAAATAGAAATTTATAAAATATTGTCTGCATGTATTGATTTTTATTTCAAACATGAGTATGCTTCAATGATTTATTATAAAGGTTTATATTTTTTCAACACCACACTACGAGTCTAAGCCAATAAGTTTTTCTGTAGAAGTTGAATTTCCTTTTTTTTCCCCGTTGAAAGTTCGTTGTTTTAATCCTTCCATGTTTGTTTTTTGTATTTTTTTTTTAAACTACTGACTTTATATAAAAAATCTCCTTTTAAAAGCTACAGAAATACAATACACATTAATTTGCCTCAAAGTAATTAAAAGAAACCACTACTGGTTTTATATATGTAAGATTATCCTCACAATAAAGGTCAATATACTGTAAAAGTGAGAGCAGCCTTATAAATTTATTTTATTAAATTTATTTATTGATATTTACAACTGTGGATAAAATACATCAAGTAAATTTGAGGAAATCATAATGGTATGGTACAAGCATGTAGAGAAATTACCCATTAGTAGCAGTCTAAAAACATTTTTACAATATAAGGTCTCGAGGCCATCTTCTTTTCAGACGCCTCGGAGAATTTCCGGAATAAAAGAGGAAGCATAATTAGAAACTAATGGGTTTGAGTGGTTAGGGAGTTTATAATGGAACGATTGATATCTGGTTCAGCCTAGATCGGTTACAAATGGAACATTAAGATCTTTGTGGATTTTATTTGTGACAAATTAGGGAGCATTTAGGATTTTACGAAGTTTTTTGGATTGTAAGGATTAGATACGAGAGCTTTATAAAAGTGAGCAGCAACTTTCAATATTCAATTGTGAGGTATTTATTTAGATATCATTGCGAAACTATATTAAAGGAATGTAAGCTTGAGACAATTCTCAAACACGACCAACATGTATAAATAAGAAACCAAATGCTTTTAGCATCTACTATACTGTTACCTCTTTAGTTAAATTCTTCTAACAGCCTTTTGATCATTTTAAAAAGTGACGTTATACATAGCTTTTATCTACATAGATTTGAAATTTACGTAATAATTACACTCTGTACAAAACAGATAGGTTAGATAGATGTTAAGTTAGTACAACCAATGAAAGTGGTTAGATATTAGAAAAAATAAAATACCAGACAGAACAATTTAAGTAAAAAGGACAGTATACGATTTAAATTGCAATAACTGCTCCTAGAGAAAATTAATAAATTTCGAAAAATCTGAAAATTTAGATCAAGATTCCTTTTCGAGATTTACTTATTGCGGACTTCATTTTACTAAAATCGTATTTATTCGGAGAATTACATTGAAGGTAAGGAACGCATTTTGGATAGCTACAAAATAGATCAAAAGAGATTACAGTAATTACATCCAAGAAATGCAATAGGTGATTTTTAGCTCTCATTTTCAGGACTGTGATTTTAATTATACCTTGGATCTAAAGCGGGTTAAATAATGATAATTTTGAAAAAAAAAAACTAATCCTTCTCTGATTTTTATTTTCATGTTATATAATTTCCAGGTCAAATGAGTGAATGACCTTTAGTTCTTATAATATTCAAATTATTTACAATTGGATATAAAGTTAGAATAAAATAGAACAGATCAGTAAAAAGGAATAATTTCTTCTAATTTTTTTTTTTTTCTAAATGAGTGAATTACGAATATTTTATAAATGCGTTTTTAATAAAAAATTTCGTAATATAGTATTTACTACATTAGACTTCATTCGAATCAGAATCGAAAAAATATCTGTAGAGCGAATTCGTACTTATTAGTACACATTTCTCGCGTTTAACTTAAACTAAGATGGATTAGTGTACCAAACTATAATAAAAATGAGACCACATATTAAAACAATGATGACCAAAAAAATAATTAACAGTACTAATAGTGAGGTTAGCGGGAAACATTCAAGCTGTTTTAATG
Source organism: Halyomorpha halys (assembly GCF_000696795.3). Classification (NCBI taxonomy): domain Eukaryota; kingdom Metazoa; phylum Arthropoda; class Insecta; order Hemiptera; family Pentatomidae; genus Halyomorpha; species Halyomorpha halys. Next base: position 344,855 of record NW_027106113.1, on the reverse strand, counting down.
TGTACACGCTTTCGTGCAATGCATAAATGTATCTGTTTCCCACTCATAAGTCAAGTGGATATACTATACTTAAAAATAAGTCATGTTAGGTTCGTGAAGTTCCCGCCGTTCCTCTTGATGAATCAGTGATAGTCAGAAGTTAAGAACAAAACAGGAAGAAATTTCAAGCATTCGGGAAAAAAACATAAGCTAATTTTCAAATCATTTACACATTTGCTCCAATCCTACACGGAATCATGTTTTGTTAATATTCTCCTAATGAATTTGACAATTAATGGGATACAACCAGATACGACTCCACTCTCCCTGCAAGATGGTTTCAAAGTTGTTGTTTTCCCTTCCACTCTATTAAACTTACATTAGCGAAAGAGGGTAGCCCAGTGGATTACATAAGACTACGGAAAAAGAGAGTATAGGACGTGGCAGAGGGATGTTGCTCCGGAATTGGCAATGTATACTGGAGCGACCCGCCCTGGAACTCCATACATTACCGCAGACTTCTTACAGAATCAATTCCAGGGGAAATTGGGGTCTTGGTCTGCTGGAGTGCCTGTCTTTTCTGTTTCATCTTTCATCCTTATTGGCCTCCATTCTTCCCTTAGTTTCTCTCCTCCACCAAGGGAGCGTAAGGTTCAGTTTTCTCAACATACACCAACATTTGTCATAGGTAAAATTAGTTTATTAGGTGAAATAAATTTAAGTATTTATATTTAATGCTAAACTTTATAGAATTAATGAAATTATTTCAGTTAATAATTAAATAATATGTTACGTACATTGAGGAAAACAACATAATAAAGAATAGGAGTCCTTAAAAATTAAATTATATTAAATTTAACGAGATCAAATTAAAATAATTATCAGTTTCATTTTATGCAGTGGAGGGAGAAAGATATTTTTGAGATATCAGTTCACAAGAGTTACTTAGATTAAGTTTGTTCCTCAATGTTCCTTACTTTTGCACAAATAAAATCATCTATGAAGATCTTAATGTTCCATATATAATTGATCTAGCCTGAACCAGATATCAAACCTTCCTTTATAAACTTCTTGACCACCACAACCAATTAGTTTCTAACATTGCTTCTTCTTCCATGTACAATCCTCTGAAAATCCTCCGAGGCGCCTGAAAAGAAGATGGTTTCGAGACCTTCTGGTGTAGAAATATTATTAGAGAGCAACCAATTGGTAGTTTCTCTAAATAATTCATAATCACAAAAATAGCTTAAACAACTAACTATGGATTTAAGAAGGCGGTTTGGTCCAGCTTGCTGTTATTAAGCTTTTTGTACCTTCCTTTTTACGAATTTTAAATTAGATTATGTTTTTTCTTTGCATAGCAACTCTCTATGTCTCTCTCTCTCTCTCTCTCTCTCTACACACACACACACACACACACACAC
>NW_027106113.1:334820-337657 GCF_000696795.3 Halyomorpha halys | reverse complement strand
ACACACACACACACACACACACACACACACACACACACACACACACGCATAAAATGTCTATTAAAAAAGAGAAATACTGATTCTACAAAAGCTGAGTTAAAATCTCGGTCAGTAACCCAACGATCATTACCATCCACTCCTCCCGGCCGCGGCAGATCTTTTGTCCCCTGTGTTAATTACAATTATACAAACAGTCTAACCAAGCGCCCTCTAATCCCTCAGAGTCTATTCATCCCTTCGATACCCAATCCCTTAGGGGGTTGTTTGTGTCAGTATAACGGGGTGGAAACGATTTGGAGTTCTATACAATTGGCTTATACTACATTATACTTATACGCAACTAATACGAAATGCCGTGATTTCGGACGGTATTTTGATTCATTAGTGAAAATAGGACAATATGTATTATTCTGTTTTATGTTATTTCCAAATTATATACATAGCAAAATTAATAAACTTTACAAAAATGATATAATATAAAAAATATATAAGTTTTCGAATTAAAAAAAATCATCATGTTTTATACAACCCTAACAATTTTATTTTCATCTCTAAAAATCCATAAATAAAGTTTTTTATAGCAACAAAAAATATAAATGTATTGTTCATAATTATTAAAAAATTTTTTTTTAAAATCCCAACAGTCGGTACACGAATGTTTTTTTTTTCTCGATCGATCCAAAGGCTTTGGTGTATAGTAGGTTGATAACTATAATTATCTCTTGTACTGCATTTCATTCAAATGCATTTTAAGAGGTGAATGAGGAAATGAATTCGCCTAAAAATTAAAATATTGGTTGAGTCTTATGATGGGTTTATCAGATTTCGTAATGTCTATTGTCAGTAAGTTAGTAGACCTCAGTCGAATCTGAGACTGTTTGTGTCTACAACCTTTATGGCTGTCCTGTCAGAGTCCTGAATAGTGGGTTTGTACAGTTGAGTTCGTACATTGGAGTCCGTACACTACAGTCCAGTTCGTACAGTACTAGAGGCTGTCAAAAAAATTGACATAAAGAGGAGACAGCCTCGATATAAATTCTGACACAGTCGGTACGAGTGTCTTTTGTATGTGGTTCATCTTTGCTCTTTGAAGTGAATTAAGCCTGTGTATATGTCAATGGATATGAATAGAGTCATTTATTTTTGACTTAGTCTAATTAGAATGATTTAATAGTTATTCGGGTAAAGGGCTGGAGTCCTCTTGCATTTGAGATGATGTCAATGTGTGCTTATTATAAGTAACAATACTTTAAAATGTGTTGGAAACCTTGTAGAGTGAATCAGTAAATATATTTATCTTTGGATGAAGGTACTGATCCGACTGTGTATGCCTGGGGTTCAAATATTTTCTCCCGTTCAGTGTCAGTTCCCACGTATCTATGTGACCCAAGTGCAGAATTCTACTAGTTTGTCCCCGTTTGAATTGTCCTATTTTAGGTATTTGGATCATTTTTTGATTTAATACTTTTTTTTTGGAAATTTTTAATGCAAAGGTAATTTCTGTTTTGGTTTAAATACCATATATTTTTATTTGTCTGAATTGAATTCTTAATTGTTAGATTTTACCCATTTTCCCAGAATAATATGCTACCTTTTGGTCATAACTTTTTAATAGATTCTTCAGTTTCTTGTAGAAGAAGGCGTCGGTGAAGGACACAAAATCCGTGCAACGTCGGTTTAATTTAATTCAAAATGTGTGTTGAGAAGGACATTCCAGAGTTTAGGAGAGAAGCATGGGTCTTTTGGTATTCCAGTTGTGCGGCCTTTCATAACCCTAGAAGTAATTTTTACCCCTCTGAAACACATATTTCACCCCACTACATTATGATTATAACAACCCCTTTCTTGCATGGATTACTATGCCTATCTAAAACCAACAATGTTGCAGAAAAAGAAAAAAAAACTAGAAAGGAAAAATAAATCAAATTGCTTGACAGATAATATTTTATAAGGAGATGACGGTAATCACAAACAGCCATTTATTTGGCACAAAATTCTACCTTTTCTACAAATTGAAATAACTAAATGGAAATCTCTGCTAAATCCGTTATCTTACTCTGAAAAAAAATTTACTTATTTTGAACTACACAAGATGCCCGTGCAGCGAGGCTCTAGGAACAACAGGTTCCATTTTTTCTCTACAATTATTTCTGGCAACACAAAAAGTTCTAAACATAACAATAATTATGTAATAAAAAGAAAAAATAACCGAAAATCAGGGAAATTTTAGGTGAAATATTGATTCCCTCCCTCTTCCACAATTAAATCTTTGATTTCATTTCGGGCTTTAGTCCATCTTGCAACGTCACTGCTAGATTGTATTAATTGTGCTAGTGTGCAGTAATTGGTCTAGATTATATAAGAATCAAACTTAATTTGACCTTTGCCCAAATATTGAAAATTTCAACATACAAAGTTATTCCAGCCCATGATTTAAATAATTAAAAAATGACCCAAGACTAAAAACAATTGACCTAAGCCGTAAAAAATATATATCGGATGGGATTTTGTTAATGCTCAAAGCGGTAATTTTCTTCAATTAGTTTTTATTAGTTTATCTTTTATTTTTCTAAATTAAAAATATAAAAATATGAAATCATTTATTTTCAAATGCATGAAAACATATGTTACTGAAAATTTTACTATATTATTCTTTTTTTCATATACTAAAATTTTTATATTTACATGACGTCCATTAGTACCATAACACCGTCCGCTGTTACTGTCTAATTAATAATAATAGTAATACAAACTTTTATTTATTGGTGATATTACAATGTGCCACAAATTAGGGTAATGGGCAATTAGTGATAATTAATATTGTACACTTTCATAAC
>NW_027106113.1:315150-334765 GCF_000696795.3 Halyomorpha halys | reverse complement strand
TATATATATATATATATATATAAAATCTCTATATGTGTATAGGAAGAAAAATAAATAAATGAAATGAATATAATCAAACTATGTAAGATGAATTATATACAATATTTACAATTTCGACCTTAGGATCCCCAAGCTCATTCTATCCCCCAAATATGAGGGTTAGAGTAAGGCTCTTCAATTATTGTCTAATAGGATAACATTTCTCATACAGTTTATCTACTCTTGATAGTTATTGTATGAATACGAACACACCGTTGTCCATTTGCAGTTACGTATTGATAGAGCGTTCTGTATTCTGCTAACGGACATTTAGTCTCCTATATCTCACCTTTGAATTTTTGACCACGGAGCCCAAACCACCAACTTATAATTATTTGGTATAATTTTCTTAAATGTTTATTACATTGTACAGTTTTCCTAATCTTATTTAATAATTATTAGTTTTCCTAAGTAACTGTTCTTAAACCAGTTTTATTTGTATAACGATAAAATATTTTTTCTAACAGAAAAAAAAATGTATAAAGTTTTCTTTTTTCTTTGATATTCTTTGAATTAATTTTATAAAAGGGGTTTCATTTATTTTTTCTTCTCAAGAAATAAATGCTCATGTTTAGTTTATATATTTTTTTTAACATAATCTGTAATTTACTATTATTATTTTCCTAATATCAGCTTCATTCTTATGACCCATGAGTCACCTCAAACGGGTTCATATTCAAATATTTTTTATTGAATCATTAAATTATATGTATTTTAAAACATAGATTCTCAAATTTTGAGCAAGATATGATTATAAAAATATTTGTTTTTCTTTCTCGATTACAAATGCTCATTACAGTTCCGCCTTACTACAATTTCTAAAATAAAGCATAACTTTTTCCATGGGAATACGGTTTTAAATAATGAAGGAGAAAATTAAATATAATTAGAATTTATCATTAATTTAGAATTAGAATTTTATCATTTAAAATGATGAAAGATAAAACTAATATAATTGAAAAATGAACAAAATAAAAATGAAAATGTGAATCAAATTTTTAAAGAATTTTATTAACATTTTTTTAAAAATCTAACATATATCGATTATACAGTTAAGTTCATTGATGATAATCAAATAAAAAATTGTTTTTCAAATATTTTTGTAATTTCAGATTATTTGCATGATAATGATAAAGTTAAATTAATGGTTTATTTCTTTAAAAAATTAAGAAATTTGCCTTGGTTTGAATTCGCATTTGCAATGATTAAAAAATAATGAACAATTATAATTTACTCTATTCAAAGAACAATCGTTAACACAGAGGATTCCTGTAACAATAGCCAAGGATAGATTTTCAACTCCTGTTAATAATAGATGGTTTAATTAATGGAATCTGATCCGATTTCAGTGACTGACTTGGCACATAAATCTGGTTAAATATAGATCAGCTCTAGGGATAAGATAGGGTTGGAACGATGCTGTTGCAATAATAGAAGTTATAGAGCAGCCATAACTGTGTCCCTAACTTCTTGGGCATCGGTAATGGCCTGGAGATATCAGAGCAATTGAGCGAGGCCCCAATGCATCTCTACCGAAGGACGAGAGGATGAGAACCTCTTCTAGATCCCTTCTTACGCTATCTACGGGATTACTTTTTGCTAGGAGACCAAAGTCGTTCGCTGAGACTTAATGTTTTGTCTTGGAATATCGCTATGAACAAATTTAAATGCATTATGTTTTTAATGCTTGAATAGGCATTTATAACAAATCATTTTTTAAATTTAAATGTACCAGTATGTTATATTTTTTATTCGGCCCTTAGATCGACTGACAATATTGTAAGATAGCAAAATATATACATATTACAATCTACTAACTATGAATTGTTGGGAGTAAAAGTGGTGTAAGTGATGCTGTTCTCGCCAAATTAAACTAAGTAAAATGAAATTAACTACAAATACGAGTACTTTTAAATAGTTGCTGTATGATATAAATTGAATACGTTTAACAGAAAAAGTTATACCATTGAAAGTCTTAAAAATTCAAGAATTAAATAATCTAAAGAATTCAAAACGAATGGTTTGACTTATTTCGATCCATGAACTTAACAGCTCATATATAACAAATTTAAGAATGTTTATTAAAGCCAATACGGATGTTTCGATATGATAAATTCCCCTTTGATTTTAGATGTGAATAACGTATAAATTTCACACCTCTAATTTAAGATTGGGTTCCAAAATATGGACTCAGATCCAAGAGGTTTTTAATTGAAAAAAATCCCCAACGATTTGCATGTTTTCCTAGTAATTAAAATAATAAAAGCTATAACTTTAATGAGCTTTTGAAAAACCAAGAATCTATAAATTTTCCGCTTATCCCAGTAGTGTACTTTACATATTTACCAGTCCCAATTATATAATTTTTGTGTATGAAGCTTTTTTTTTTTTTTTTTTTTTTTTTTTATGAATATTGTCTATTACAGTTGCTAGAGCATATAAAAGTTAGACATTTGTCACTTTTTTATTCAGTGATCTTATGAGGTAGACAATCGTGTCTAAAAAAAATTAATATATTCTAAAGAAGTATTGAAACTTCTTAAGTGATACATCATTGCGCTTTCTCATTTAATGGTGATTTCAATAAGCAGTTTTCGACAATTAAAATATAACAAATAACTACAAATTGGGCCAAGCTTAATAAATACAAAATCCATCTTTCCACTAACCGCATTAGTAATGGCTAAAGTATGATGTGACTTGCAGTCTGAGTAATCTGGAATCTGCCACCTTCCATGTCCAGGTTCCAGCAGAAGACAAAGCCTTGTGGCAATGCCGATGTAGCCTGGAGGACAAGGAGCAGACGCCTGGAGCCCTGGGGCCGTCGGGGGCCAAGCCGCTGATCCGGGGCACCTCGATCCGGCCAAGGGACTGTCCACCACGTCCAATCGGGAGGCCGCCTGGCCTGACCAGCTCCCTGCTGCCACGGAACACGTGTAGGCCCCTCCTTTCTGTCAACATAGTCAACAACTTAAAACTTTACTCATGATCAACATACAAAGTAACATTAAAAATAATTTATAACAACAAAAAAAAAATGAGATAAATATTTTAAGATAGGGAAATGCACATCATTGTATTTATTTAATACTAATATTAAAAAAAAAAGTATTACTTTTTAAATGATAATTTTTATATGTATAGGTAAAATGATAAAAATCAATAGAACATGTACAGGTGTGATAATGTTTGCAGGGAGGAGATTATTCAAAACTTGGTTAAAAAAATAAAGAAATACATTTCTCTGGAAACATTTTGCTTTTGCAGACTGTTTCTCGAGTTAAATGAAATAATTATTGATGATATACTCATTGTACCACCATATATGTTCACTTTTTCTAGCCCCCAAAAATGTTTGTAATTTTGACATAATACAATTTAGAATTTGGAGTAACGACAGTGCCGTTTGGTATACATTTTCCCCTATTTTTGGAATTTCAAATAAGATGGGTTAATTATTTTTTTTTTACGGATTATGGTTGTGAAGCATATTTTAAGACATGTTCATATCCGCTAAGTCAGTTTTTTGATCCTACATCTCCGAAGGCGTAAATAGTCAAAAACTCATAAATACATTTTTTACTGTTTCGACAACATGCTCGTAAATGATGCGGACAAACGGAAAATCATATGCAACAAAATCTTTTAGGAATCTAATCATATATAAGAATCAATCATCATAATTAATTTTTCCTCGACTAATGGCTGTCATGATTATCATAATGGAGCTCATGAAATGGCTCAATTGGAGTGCTTATGGTAAATTCAATTCTGAAATATATATTTTTTTTATAGGAGTTTTAGATTTTCACACGAAAATCGGCAAAAACATTTTTAAAAAATGTGCTAACCAGTTTGTGTGATGTAAGCCTTCAGGGCGCGTTGTCAATAACTTGTCCTGTTAAAAAGTTAGTTTACTTTTTATCGATTTTAGTTCATTCTTAAATTACTAATCAGCCTATTTTTTTCTCTAAAATAAAACTGTTTTAAACTGTCAGACGCAAAGAACTGTACTGGTAATTTCTCCCTCGGCATTACTCGACAATATTTTTGATTTACATCCAGAAGACATTCCAAAATCATATCTACATACTTATTTTTCTAAAATTGCATTTATCATTTTCTGTTAGTTTCCCTGCAGTGGAACACGCTTTTCTGCAATAATATATAGAGTAATAGTGATACAACATACGCTTTCTTCTGCTTTAAAATTCAGCATTAACCAAAGTTGATTGAATGCTATTTGATTTTTATGTGAGAAACACATGTTATGTGTTATACCTACTGAGGTAAGTAAAAAAAAAGGGGGCTTTGATTTCCAGTTAAATGAAAATTAAAGGGTAATTAATTATTAGGGGAAATAAACGGATGATATTAGGAACACATAATAAACCGGACCATATTTTGAACATAATAATAATTTCATGTTCTCCTATGCAGTACTTTGCAGTACCATTTAAGCGACAAAATACTTTCCCTTCCCAGAAAAACCAAAATTTTCGTTAAATATAATTTTTTTCAATTTCTTGAGACTGGTAATTATTTATTAAATAAATCAAATGGTATCCTTATTAGTCTCACACTCTTCTTAACATCAATGGTCCAACGATTCGGCAAATTCGCCCATCCTCAAGGATAATTTAAACATTTAATAGCTTATTATACCTTCATTTGTAACAATTATACCAACAACAGTATTATTAATAATATAACATACCTTCAATTATTAATTCTCACTTAATTAATACTTATTTATAGCTAATTTACAACTGTACATTATAATACATTTAGTAAAGGTAAATTTGAGTGTTACAGGCGTGTAGAGAAACTTTCCATTGGTAGCACTCTAATGACATTTTACATTTGCTGGTCTCGTGGCCATCTTCTTTTCAGGCGCCTCGGAGGATTGTCAAGAATGAAAGAGGATGTAAGGTTAGAAACTAGAGGGTTTGAGTGGTTAGAGAGTTTATAATGGAAGGAGTGATATTTGGTTCGGGCTAGATCGATTCAAAGAAGTCAAAATCACCTAATGAAAAAGTCATTATCGAAAAAATTTCTGTCAAATTAGAGAGCTATAATTAAAAAATATATAATTTGCAAGCATTTAAAGAAAGTATTTCTAACTTAAAAAAAACAGGTTTTAAAATTTCAATCCTCGATAAAATCTTTACGTAAACGTAAGCTTATAATGTTCAGACAAGCTTTGATAAGTGATTTTTAAAAGCATTTCCATTTTGAGTCTCTAGGTACGCTCTTAGCTACAACAGTAAGCGCTTCTGGGAACTTTTAAGTCCTTATCTCTACTAATATATCGAGCCGAGCCCACTCCACTGTACTTTTAAACAAACATTGATTCAAGTGAAATCCATTAAAATATTTTTTCTCCCCCTTCCCGAGGTTCTTGGGAATTCGCTAACAGTGACTAGACGAAGTGAAGTGATTTTTAAATAATTATTTTCGATATCTTATTGTAAAAGTTCCTGAAACCCCCAAAGAATTATTGAAATAAAATATCTTTCTGCCGCAGCCGTCCTCTACTTCTAGGGGGAGCTTATCCTCCTTAACTTTGTGTGAAACTCAGTCCAGTCGTTAATGGAAGAAAGTTTTGGAAAGAAATTTTCCGTTGTGACGTTATTGGGAGTTATGTACAATTATTATACCATAGTATAACGGGTGAATCAAAGGCGATCTTTATCGACATTTTGCTTAACTTCGAATTTATAAATTATTTATAGATTAGCATTAACATTTTTGTTTATATATTTCTTAAGGTGACAAAAAACAACACTTTTCTTTCCGTATAAATTCTTTCCTGAAAACTATTCCTAAACGACAATCCAGTACAATTTCATCCATACATTAAAAACCTTGGTGTCACTCTCTCCTGGAAAAAACACGTCTCAGATATTTCCCGTCATACCTTTTCCACCCTGAAGGGTTTAAATTTTCTTCGTCACCTACTTCCTTTTGAAACCCGTAGACTCCTGGCTACTTCCTTAATATTCCCCCACTTTGACTATTGCTGTGTGGTTTACGGAGGTGTCTCTGGGGATCTCGAAGCAAAATTAAAACGGATAAATCATTGCTTTGTACGATTCATCTTTGGGGTCCCCAGGGACGCCTCTGTCACCCAATTTTATGAAGAGTTGAAGTGGCTTTACCCCTCCTTGCGTCGTAAATATTTCCTTGCTTCCTTTCTCTATCAAGTTATCCAATCCCACCGTCCATCGTACATCTCGGATATCCTTCAATCTAAGTCCTCAGTGCATTCTCGCAATACCCGCTCACGGCCATACATGTAACTGCCCATCGAACCGCAGTCTTTGGTAGATCTTTCATCCGCTCCTCTTCCCTATAGAATTCTATTCCCTCCTTTATTCGTAGTTCTAACACCCTTCCAATCTTCAAATCCCGAATCTACGACTACCTTCTGTCCGCCCAATTCCGAAACAATAACAATTGAAAGTTTCAAAAAAGCTTTATATATTTTATGTCTTAGATTTTCGTTTATAATTGTAAATATGTACACTAGCAGGAATTATAACTTTTCATTTATTATTTTTTAATTTAATTGTATTTGATTTTTTATCATTTTATTCTTTTTATTTAATATCATAAGTCATCTTAAGTTTTATGATATGACAAGTGATTTATTTTTTTTATCATTATTTTTTATATTCTGTTAATTATTGTTGTTTATTTGTATAATTTTAAATTCATTGTATTATTTTATTTTGTGGCATCTTGCAATTTCATCTCTATTTTGTAATTTACTCTAAGTTTCTAAAGCCTAATTTTGACGCCTGTAAATTATTCTAAAGAGATCAATCCCAGAATAAATAAAGATTATTATAAACTCTCATATTCAATACAATGAAAACTTTTATTAAAAATCAACAAGGATAAAAAGTTGATCTATTTGAAATACAGTAATATAGTTTTTCCTCATGTTTGATCACCTTGTGTAAATCGATAGTAAGACTAATTATTAAAAAATTATCAATCATAGCGCACAACATCTATTAAAAAGTATATATTAGTAAGAAAAGTATATTATTTCAAGTTAGGAATGTAACAATTCATGCTAGTGTATTTTTATTTGTAACAAATAGTTTATATGAAGCAAACTAAAAAAAATAAGACACACACACATAAAACTTTTTACTAAAAACAAATACACGAAAACATTTTTTTTTTATTAATAACTGCAATTAAGAAATATAGTAAATATATATGTATATGTTGTTGATTGTTGCTTAAAGGCGTATATGTATATTTTACAGCAACTTTTGTCGCAAGAAGCTTAAGTATGCTGAACTACAGAGAATTTATGTGGTAATATTTAATAAAATAAAATCTCTGAAATCTTAAAAAGATAAAAACCAAAATGAATAGTAAAAAATAAATCAATAATCGAAATGAATAAATTTTATTAACTTTTCCAATTATAATTTGTTGGATGAATTCGTTTTTATTTAATTTTTTTATTGTTATGTTAATAATAGTTGTAATGAAAGTGCGAAAAAATAATACATGATATATATTTAAAAATTAATACATCTCAAAAAAGAAAATATATTACAATAAAGATAATCAGACGACTCCTTCCTTAGTCCTGAAGTATTATTTTAAACTGTCAATTTAAAAGCTAATTGACCTGTAAAAAAATTCTTAAAAATCCTAGATGTTATTTTTTTTTTTAAATCATTTCAAATTCATATTTTTCTCCCGCGTTTAAAATTGAATACATTTTTTTTTTTGCAATATGTCTTTCTAAATACTTATCTTAATAAATATACCATAAGTAAGACTATTATGTAATAGTATCTCTATTACTTACTTCCCAAGGTTTTAGAAGATTGTAATACTTATCAATAAATGAATATAATACATTAAGTTAAGATTTAATTATCTTCTAAGTATTATGTGTTGGTCTTATGTTTTTAGTATTAATCAATACTAGCTGTAATTATGAAAACTGTTTATAATCAGTCATGATTGGAGTTGGGGGATGAGTTATATAACAAGAATTAAGGCATCTTTTTAATCTTTTACCAGAATTGTGGTATATGAAGGGACAGTGTTACAGGTGTAATTAGCACCGTGGAATATTATAATCCTTAACGAGAGATAGCAAACAGGTAGGAGAAAGCTGAGAGCACACTATGGAGCCACTTTTCACAATTATCAAGCTATATAACACTAAAGTTGTGCCACTGAGCCCGGGGCGGATACTAGGAGAATGCATTAGTGCCCCTTGCCTTGGCCGTCTTTCATATGGAGCTTCCTGCAAGCTCTTATACAGAATGATACTTCCTTCCATTCTGAAAATTATAAACCCCTTCCGATGTAATGTAAATAAATGCCTAACCAACGATATAAGAATTGATGTGTTGAATCGACGATTTTAGGTTCAATCATGAAATTAAAGGTTCGCCAGATTCAAAGATTCGATGCCGATAATCCAAACTCTACTAGCCTACACACCTATAAATGAGTATCTCCTGCATGGAATGTCATTAAAACACAAAACCCCGTCTAAAAAAATATAATAATAAAATTAATACTTGGATCAGTGACGCAGTTGAGAGAGAAGCGCGGGATCGCTATTTCCTCCAATAGCTCGGTTCGGAGTTCTCCAGACTGAATGTAAATATTGTAAATGGAATGATTGTGTTCAAGAGATTATTTTACTTTAAATTTAATTTTGTTTTATATATATTAAATACTATTATTATTTTCAATTTATTCACTTTCGTTTTATTCTCTTTCTTGTTTATTTATCATTTAACTTTTATATATGCAAATATGGTGTGAATGAGCTCTATGATTCCTATTATACTATCGGTAAATATAGCAGAATGTAATATTACAAAATAAAAATAATAAAATAATTCTCCAATCAATATTATTTTCGATCCGAACGCTTACACATGGATCTATAAACGTTTTATAATCATTTGTTATCCAATTCAACATTTAATATGGGGTGCATACTATTTGTATTGTTTGTTACTACTATTTGTAGTTTGGCAGCTGTATATTTATTTTATACCCTACTATGCCTTTAAGATAATAAGGGTATTGGCAGGAGTGTGATTTTGTGCATATTTACGTAGCAAAATCCGACTGCATAAAAACAAAAAATAATCACCTGTTAAGCAAACACTTTGCTCTTTTGTTCTCAGATTTAGCCACCGTAGTCTTTGTAGTGGCCTTTTTTTAAGACAGCGCCTTCTCTTTTTCTTTTTCCAAGTATTCCTTGAAACACGAGTAGTTTATATGGCTACTAATAGAGTGGGATCAGGAAACTACAGAATGCCTCTCTCAGAAATTTATCTCCCAGTGCTTCATAAGCAGTGCAGGCAACTAACTACCTACGACGTAAACGTATCCTTGTACTTCTTACAATGTGTGCATTGTGCATCCTTGTGCAGCTGTCAGAATTCTCTTGTTATTCTCATTGTTTTAATATCGCTAACATGCTGTGCATTATTGGAAATCCATGTGTAAAATTTATTGTTAATATATGAAATGAATTTTGTGTGAATTAGAAAATTTGCACTCGAGTGGTCACCCATTCTCCTTAAGTTACAACACTCTTCCTCTTGCGTTTGAAATATTCTTTACTGAATTTTATTTTCATAAATCTTCAAATATAAAGTCAATCCACGAACGTAAACCACGTAAGGGCATGATTCACATTCGTAAAGAACATCAGGAAGTACAATTATACAAATTCTTATGTTTAATTTTTTCACGGTTAATTATTCCTGTAAGAAACATCAAGAATGTTTTGGCTTTTTTTATCTTTGTTGATTTCTTTTTTAACAATTAGGGTCTAGGTATTGTAGTTATTTATAAGCTTTTTGTACCTTTAATAAAAATCAAACATATTTTTTTTGACATTCACAATGTAACTACTTTCACCACTAATGTTGTAGCTGAACAATTTTATTTCAGGTATATATCACATATTGTATCATTATTATTATTTTTACTGTAGAGTTCTTTATGTTAAAAAAGTGAGATTTTATTATAAACATTTTTTTTTCACATCAGACGATGACTTCAATTTATGTTAATTTTTTTTAACAACTGAATTCTTCTTAATGAAATTATTAGGTACTGATTGGTATTCAGATATTCTTCAAATGGATGTTTATACTTGCGCATGTCCTAACGTTACCTCATTGTTATAACTATTTCACATTTCATATGTTAAAAGTTATATTATTTTACGAAATACTGAATTATTATAAATAAATATTATAGGTAAATATTATTCGAGAATCAACTTTTACAAATATCTCGAAGAAATTACATCCATGCAATTAAAAAATTCGAGAATTTTCCATTCTAAATTTATCAGAATATTTCTGGTCTTATATTGTTTATCATAAGTTTAATATTTTACCACTTTAGATGCGAAAGGATCACAATAATTATTTTTAGAGTAACCTGAAAAGTGGAAAAGCGAAATTGTAGTGCCCGATGTTAAAAAGTAGCTAGCACGTAATAAGAGATGATTCTATACTTTAACGTTAATTCAAAACTAATAACCGTTAAAAATTTATTAATGTATCACAACTTTTTTAAATCTCTAATTGAATAAAACCTTGTTCTTTCATCTATAACAATATTTATATTAGTCTTAACTCGAGTAATCTTGAGTACACAATACTTCTCAACAGAATACAGTATATAGACGGCACATTATAAAAATTGATATTTGAACACATCATATTTTACATTGTTGAATGAGTGGACTTCCTGAAAATAATTTAAAAAAACAAAGCGAAAAAGTTCTCATGGCTCTCTTTCAATAGGACCTCGGTGATTTTTCAGAGGGACCAGATGCTACCGAACCATTCAAATGCTGATGTTCATTAGGCAATACGAAAATACTTTTTTTTCCAATTATACCGCCACATAAGTCCCAACTTCCGAAGTCAGACTACAAATTACTAGTAGTGTATGAACATGCCTCCCTCAGCTATTGTGTTCATTGTACGACTGAGTAAGCAATCCAAATACTCCAGCCTATTGCCAAACAATATATTGTCAATGGTAATTAATTCCAGTAACGAATGGCAATTGTGAATACATCGTGTAGAATGAATTGATTATTATTCAATATTAGGTAAGCTATCTTCGTAAAACTTATGTTTTTGCATTTCGAGTCATCTTGCCTTCTCTAAAAACTCTGAATGAAAATCGAAACAAAATAAATGTTGTAACAGCGACATTTGAACAGGAGAGAGATGTTTCATTAAGAAATAGTATAAAGTGCTACAGTTTACAAAGAAGAAAAAAATATTTTTAAGGATCAGCATAATTTTGAAAAAAGATTAAATTTTACAAACGAATTGGAAATTACAGAAGATTTGTAATATAACCCAAAAAATATTTGTTGCTGTAGCTGAATTTATTGTAAAACAACCAACAGTAAGAATAAGTGGATCAGCTGTAACTGATGAACCAATTCCCATCAAATGTCTAGCTCCAACGTAAAATGATTTGGACAACTAAGTTTGAGTATAATTTATTCTTCATAATTAATTTTTGTATTGCTTATTAATTTTGAGTAATAAATTTCAAATTAAAACTTCTTTTACACACATTTAAATATAATTTAGGTTCTACTTTATAACAGTCGTATTTAATTCTGTAATGAGAAATTAATATAAAAGTGTTCTTTTTATTATATATATTATTTAGCTTCAATAAGTAAGTAATAATTTTAAGTACAATATGTCTATGATTAAAGGGGCAGTAGGGTTTTATTAACAGAATAAGTTATGATCTTGTACCATCTATCTCTTTTTAATAAAATATAATAATAGTACTATTTGGCGATATTATTTAAGAGTCTAAACAAATGACTTTAACAAATATAAAGTTAATGTGTGATCCAAGTTACAATAGTCTCATATTATTTTGTTTCGAAGTGAAGAAACCCCCTCAATGACAAAATTCAAAAAATATCTTGAATAGAAAAAAAAAAAGCTCTAATAACCTTTAAGCTTAAGACATAACATAAAAGTGGACTGTCTAATACGCTAGGGGCCTGAAATTGTCCTGGCTGAACATAAAATATTCAGAGAAAGGGCTTGGGTACGGAAGGGATGCAAGAGAAGGGTCACATTAAGGGCTCGCGAAGAGGCCGTTGGCGTTCCGAGGTTCGACAATGAGATGAGCCAATCTTCAGTATCACAAATAGGGTGGCCATACCGACCTCAGGAATTGGTCTCGGTCAATCTCACTCCCTTCTCAATTTTAACTTACCATGCATAACGATTATTTTAACTAAATGCAGTATTATAGAACAAACGAAAATCAGGGAGATAGAGACATTGAAAATAAGAATTTTGTTTTTAATTTGTATAAGAGATAAGGGAGCGCGAGTAGCCCCAGGAGAAGGTGCGCGGTTACTAACTCCAAGGATCCGAGTTTGAATCCGACTAGGCAGAAAATTATTTTTTGTGACACTAAAGCCATAAACCATAAGAGCCTGTGGGTTCTTGGAGATCTCCTGGGGTCCACCCAGTCTCTTTTATTAGATACCCTTAATTGGGTAAAATTCTGGCGATCGAGCGTGATTCTGAACAAATCATCTCCGTGTACAACCGTTGGTCAGTAACAGTACTCCCTTACAAAGTATTGAACGCCTGACACTTCATGGGTTGTTGGGGTGCAGATTTTAATTCTATATTTTAAATTTTTCGTAAAGTCCTCAATGCTCCTTACTTTGTCACAAATAAAATCATACATAAAGACCTTAATGTACTCTATGTAATCGATCTAGCCCGAACCAGATATCATTCCTTCCATTATAAACTATCTAACCACTGAAACCCTCTAGTTTCTAATCTTGCATCCTCTTCCATTCCTGACAATCCTCCGAGGCGCCTGAAAAGAAGATGGCCACAAGACCAGCTAATGTAAAATGTCATTACTGTGCATAAGTAATGAGTGAAGTTTGAATCTGCCTGTCGACCCATTCGAGGTGAAATCGGTGCAAAGGGCGCAGGTGTTGGATGATATATATGCAGATTTTTATTTTAAAAAATTAAATAAAGTCGAAATATTAAACTTTATTCAGTTGAAAAAAATGTTGTAGATATATGAAAAATAATCTCAGGATATTAATTAAGAATCCATGATAGTAAGATACAATTTGAAAGTGATTGATAAAGCAGATTTTAAGAAATTGTTCCTTAGGTATGTCAGCATGTAGTAGGGGTTCCGTCTTCCCTTAATACTTTTCTGGATATTCATGATACTTTCCTTAACAACAAAATTATTCGTAAATTATTTCTTTGCGAATTCCAATATATCAATACAGGTTATATTTTATTCGTACAATACTTTGAATAAATTACTGAATGGATTTGCTTTGATCATTTTCGGGTAGGTGGATTTAGAAGTTGGGCTTCCTGAGATATACTCCCATCAAAGTAAAACTTCCGATTTTCTTCCAACTGGAGATCTCCTTGCACATGGTCTGAAATTCTAGTGACAGATGATATAATGTTGAAAAGATTAGAGTATTAGAAAAGATTTATCTGTCTTTCACCTTATATGACAACTGACCCCTTCAACTTAGTCGCATAGTACTTATTTAATAAATGTGAAGTCAAGCCTGTTTACACATAAAAACAGGAAAATCATTTTGATAGCTGTTACCTATTGTTTTAGTTCAATAATTTTAAAATCAACTTTAGAATGAAGAGCAATTATTTGTTTGATTTCAGCGTATTATTTAAAATATTTATATTTATTTTTTTCTACAAAAAAACTAGATGTTTGGGAGCCCGAACCAGCCTTCTCCACGACTGTCATGGTGCTTTACAGTTTGTTTCATGCATCTCGTCGTCTCTTTGTTGATTCTGCATATCCATCTGGTTGTTGGTCTCTCCTTAACAATACTTAATACTACCAGTGTTTTAAAAAACGTCTCTACCACTAAACCGTAAATTTTTACCGATTCATTATCGCATCATATCAATTAGTCAGTTATGGTATTAAATTATTTGTACCAAATTTCAGGCTGTTGACTCCACCTACTTTTTGTGTTAGGTTAGATCTTTAAAAAAAAAAAAAAAAATTACAAAGGTTTTTAAAAAATATCTTTCACATATCATTAATGATTTTGTTATAAAAAACAATATTAATAAACTTTAACCAATAAACAGCAGGCATCTAAATGTTAATATTACGTGTAATGACAATGCAAAAAAGAAATAACCTGTAAATATTATGATTATATTTTTTGTATAACCCATTAAATATAAAATTATAGTTAAAATAATATTGCGTAAGTTTCACATTTTTAAACTTTTTTTCCTCTTTTACTCCGATGTTATTGACAAAATACCATTTTTTTTCAAACATCCAGCTTTCACTCCAAAATATAAAATATGTTTTCATACAATCAATTCACACTCATTATTAGAACGTTGTTGCATTCAGCATGTATAATGTTATGACAGTGGTATGTGGAAACACCTTTTTCTGCTTTAACTGATAATTGAAACTTGAACTTTAATACTGAAGTTATACGTAGAACTGGAAATTCCGTTATTCTACTTTTCTTTTCTAATGAGAGAAATTTCATTCTAATTGTCTGCAGAATGGATCTGAAAATCCTCAGGAAAGAATTTGCTTAAGCGTTGTTGGGCTGGGAAAACCGATTTACTTAATTGTTTACCCCAGGAAAACATAATAAAAAAAAATTAAACTAGTCGGTGAGAAAAAAATTGGATGAAAAAGTGCGAATTGAGCGTCATTATTCAACAAAAATAACAAAAGACAGTAATTTATACTAATTTAATCTTATTAAAGGAAATCTTATTTATTTCAAAAATATATCACTGTAACGCTTTTTATAGTTCTTTCATTTTATTTTATTAAAAAATTAACAATAAAAACTGTAAAAAATAAACCATCACTTAAATTGTGATAAATCGTAACACCGAAAAATGTGTTATACGCGTTAAAAAAAATATATAGAGACATCTTGAATGAAATATCAAAATACTGTTCAGTCATCTTACATAATGATGATTGAATGAAACTAAAATAATGCGTTGATCATTTTGATGTTATCTAAAATATTATATTTTAATTATTAGAATTTAAATTATTACTTACTGAGTATTAGAGCTTAAGCGACGTGATAAAATTGTGTTTACAATACCTATATTAATACGAATTCGATAAGAACTTAAATAATCTTAAATGGGTGAATGGTACTGCAACTGATTACTATTCTGAAGCAGTTGAAGGTATTGTGATGAAGGTTACATGGGTTACGCACCACCATAGAACCATACCATAGAGATTAACGTTGTTCATAGCCAACGCAGAGCAAGAGTTGCTATAGTATGCAAGTCAACTATAGCTTTGTTGCGAAGGAGCAGGTCTGAACAATCAGGCGGAATATAGAAGACAATAAGAAATACACTATGATTGTTTACTTCAATAGTTAAGTCCTTATTAAATAATAATAATAATCAATTATAGTATTACTTTTTTTAGCTTTAAGCTATATTTAATGAAAGGAGTGAAATTCGCCTGCATTCCATTGAAGAAAAATCTGTAAACAATTTTTTTTTATTAGTAGTATTGACCTGAAAATGTATTGCCTCTAAGGCAGAAAATGTTTTTTTTTCTGTCTATAACAAACTTCATATACAGAAAAAAGTCCTAAAACCTATAGTGGAATCCAGGCTGTAACTATTATACAAGTCACGATAGACTCCAACAGAGAAATCATATAAAAATTAAAAAATAAAATTCTTTGGGCATTTTCAATGCAACCTGGTGCATTGTGATGGTCCTCAACAATCTCTTATAGATGAGATCAAACACTTATAGATGAGGAAGAATTAAAAAAATTCGACCAGTCACATCAAGAGCGAAAATAAGACACAGGAATGCTGAGGCAGCCTATCTCATCGATGGTAGCATGAATATTAAAACTATTGAATCCCCACGAGCTTGTGGGTAATGTGAGGTTGAATAGAGGCAATGTGAGGGCAATTTTTTATAATAATAAACAATATTACAAAGAAATTATAAATTACAAAACTATGAGTACAATGTGATGTATGTTTGTTTTTGTTAATTTTTCTGTAAATACTAATTGTTCTAGAACTAAATTGTTAAATCATTTTTATTATTCATGCCAAAATATTCTGTCAACTGTAGCATGAATAATCACAATGGATTATCAATTTATTTAGGTAATCCTTGTGAACCTTTTTGAACATACTTAATGCTCTTGTGTTATTTTATTTTTAATATTTCCCAAAAGTTATTCATATGGTCAGTTGTTACAATCTATTTTAACCCTATCATTACCTGTGATTGTTTTTAAACTGACATACCTCTAATTTGAATAAAGACTTTTTTTTTAATATCCGCATACATTCATTTTCATTATACATTCATATCCGCTAAGTATATGATACTTGAAAATAATTTTATGCCTAAGATAAATTAACCTTCCGATGAATATAAAATCTTCTTATGCTATTGAATATTGGATATTAGTTACATACATTTACAGTAAACTGTATTTTTATATTAAATATATATTATACTGGAAAGTAACATTTGGTAAAACATCCAAATTTTAGTATATAACAAAACTTTATCCTCAAGAAGAATCCATCCTTTTCAAAAACAGGTGTGGGGGATTGAAGTCACGAGAAGTCACATAGTGCCAAGCAAGTATTCGCTAAAAATACCTGTAGAGAGAAATTCTGAACAGAGGTGTTCTAAAGGGAGTTTTCGATCATATCAGGAAGAGTTTATAGCAGAAATAGGTCCATCAAGAGAAGAGTCGGTCAGCATACAAGTCAGGTGTAGCGATACGAGACCGTAGCCAAACAACCAATAGCCCTAGTACAAGAGCCGATAAAAAAAAAAGGCATTTATTTCAACCTAATTTGTTATTACTTTAATAAAAAATACGCATAATTACTAGTCTAATTATCTTTAAAACTACCAACAGAATTTAAAAAACATTAGAGAACATTATTTAAAGGAGAGTAAATTTTCTAAAATATGTGTTCTAATAGAGCTATTTAAGTTTACATTTCATAAAAAATGTACTGAGGAAACATTAGTTAGTGAATTTATTTCCATAAATCTACATCTCAGGAGCTATTTAACGTATAGATGTCTGCCATCACTCAAATAAAAGCTAGTTAAATGTGCAATAAATCAGTTTATAGCGTTTGTCTTCGTTGGAGTATCAGTTTTTATGATATTTGACAAAATAGATTCATAAAATGTTAATTTTTAGTTGTTCGGACAAAAATGTTTGATTTTAGAAAAAATATAAATAAACCATAAGACGTAAATATGTCTGTTAGAACTCAAAATGAAGGTAAGATTTAACTTACTATAAAGTAATTTATAATACGTAACTTCATAGGGGTAGTAGTTATTATGGTATTCCCATATGAATATAAATATTTCACATGAAATACGAACAACTATAAACCAATTAATTTTAGCAAATATCATTAAGACTACTACTTTATATTTATATATTAACTACTTTATAGTACATTAAACTAGCTATGAATTGAGTGCTATTAGACATATGTACGTGGAATAATTTTTGAGATATAAATTTCTCAAAATAAATTCATTAGCTACTAATCTTTCAGTACATTTTTTATGTAATGTTGCTTATTAAGAAGCTATATCTCAGGTACTATTTAATGTAAATAACTCTATTAGAGCTTATCTTTTAGAAAATCTACTTACTATCATCAATTATTTTATCTTAAGTTTTTTTTAATTATGCTGATAGTTTTATAAGTTAAGAGCTCTGAATGAAATTTTTTTTTTTTTAACGTCTTGAAACAGCCCCCATTTTTAATCCCCCTAGCTATACTTGGCAGACTTGGCTCATCACTTTCGACGAGTATTACAGATAGTATTCATTAACGTACTCGAAAATATAGCTGAAATAACTGCATTTTTTTTTCTCTTGGTCGCTTGTAGTATCAATACTTCGATAGTAACCTTAACAATATATGAGAATTATATGATGAAACTATTTTATTTTTTGAAATTATTAATATTATAATTACAAAAAGTAAATGTGATAATGGTACGACAGATTTGTGGAGAAACTAGCCATTGGTAAGAAGAATATAATAATTCTACATCTGAAGGCCTCGAGACCATGTTCTTTTCAAACGCCATCGTGGTTTTTGATGGTTAGGGAGTTTACTATAAAAGGATTAATATCCGGTTCGGAACCGATATGGAATAATATATCGAAGATTCAGTGCATAATATTCATAAAATTAATTACAAATAATGCAAAATATATTTTTATTATTATTATATATTATTATTTACACGTTTAGTTAAATGTTTTATATCAATTAACAAATTAAAGCAGTTTTTAAAATAAGGCAAAACATAGTATTAATTATTCAGATTCTTTTTCCTACCTTAAATTCATCAGGTGGACTTTAAAGCATTATATATTCAAATCTGAATATAATTCAAAACTTTTCTCATATTTGTTTTCATTGGTCATCTGTATTATACATTTCTTGTCTAAATATTTACAATTAAAATCTTTATTTTTACTAACGTGATTACTAATATTTTACTTTTATTTATTAATATTACCTTTTAATTAGTTTCTATTTCTTATGGACATCTTCTTGTTCATATTTCAGTGCGCTGAGGCCTGAAATGCTTATTACTTTGAGGCTTAGCTTAGTTCAACCACTCTATAGTGTATTTACTCTACTGCATACTTCTATATTTAAAGATAGTCTGTTCTATTCTCATCAGTAGTGAAGTAGTTGTGATTCTTTGAAGTGCAAAAAATGAGATCTGTAATTAGAATGAATATTTTTCTTTTCAACAGTACAGCCTATGTATTTTTATTACTAATGACATGAGTATGTAATAATTGTATTTACTTAAAAAGAGATATATATATATATATATAGGTTGCCATATAATGAAAAGTATAAAATGTCTGATAAAATAAAAGCCACATGTGCTTATTGGCCAAAATATTTAATTAATTTCTTTTTAGCATTTTGATTGGACGGCCGTGGGCTCTGTCATAGCCAGTGGTTCTCTTCATCAACTTTATGTAAAACCCTCGTCAGGGTTATATAACTGGCCACCAAATTGGTTTATATTTAGATTTGACGGCTTTGTGAAACAGGATCAGCTGTAATTTCCCACCCATGGATTAGCTTAATGAATGGGCTAATTCCTGAAATTGCCATCGCTTGATCTTCGCCTCTCATGGAAAAATAAATATTTTCGATATATTTTTGTTGCCAATTCACAAATTTTGGGTCATTAAAAAAGAGGAAATTCATTTTAACTGACAACGTCTCTAAGGTAGGATACGGGTGCCATAAATATAATTTAATATGTATTTATATTTTTATTATACATCACTATTGCCCTAAAGTTCTTAGAAATGTATAACCTATCTATTTAAACCAAGAGATACCATAGACCCCTTCACTATAGAAAGCTAGAAATAAATGTGTATAATATATTTTCCAAA
>NW_027106113.1:311210-315075 GCF_000696795.3 Halyomorpha halys | reverse complement strand
TTAGTGAAAAAATTATGTTTATTTATGAAAGATACCTTATGGGCAAAAAATTTGATTCTGAATAATTATTGATCCATACACGGGATTTAATTGACAGTACTGGGCTCTAATTTGTTATTTATCAGACTATATAAAGATTTAATTTAATTTGCCTCTTGAAATTACAGTTAGGACTATAAGAACTTATCTGGTTTGAATGCAGGCTGGGTTGACCCTCTCTAGAGGGACCTTCGTCTCTATGATCTCTACCCTGTGGTTGTCTCTCGGTGGGACATCTACGACTCTGTTCAACTGCAGGCTCTCCTAGATCTCAACCTTGTTCATATTGCTCTAGATCTGTCTTCCTCGAAACGCGTCTTCGAAAATTAATCTCGATTTCCTCTATTTATTCTAAATCATCTTCATCTCCTCTATTTTCTTTCCAGCTATTTCATTGGCTGGTCTTATTTTTTGGGACAGATACCTTCTTAAAAATTTAGAATAATTTTATCTTTTTCCAAGTACTTAGGATTTAAAAATCACTTACTCCTGCAGTTTTCTCGGGAAGGTCTAGCCTCGTACCCCGCGCATTTGTTGTTTGTTCGAAGAGGCCACCTTGGTGCCTGCTCCAAGGAAATCAACAATATTTATCTAAAGTGGAGGTCCCTTGCCTATTTGGGTCACCAAATGTGTTCCCAGAAACACCAACCCTTTGCACCTACGAGTCGGTAACTGCTAAATGATTAAAGATTAAATATAGTCATTTTAAGACTAAAATAAAAATATAACGATTCTTTGCTGTTCGTCTTCGTTTCAGTTAAACCTTAGTTAACAGATTGTAACAAACGTAGTTAAATACAATAATACTGATAGTATTTATCATTAACATCCTAAAATACAAAATAAACTTTTAAATAATCACAAATAAAATGTTTCATATCCATATCCTGTCAATATTTTCAAGAAAACATCTCAAAACGAGAATATGTTTGTTTAAACGGCATCTTACACACCGATTTTATAAGTAATAATGCATTTTTTCATACAATATTTTAAAAGTTAGTTTGTAATGCATAAGTTTCTACGTATAAGAAATTGTCATGATAACATTTAGTCTTCCTAAGTTTTTTATTGTATCATAATATTGTTGATCCATTGCTATGTGTCGTAGCGTGATATTATAAAGCTTGAAGCTCTCAATAACAAAAAGTTAATAAAACTTTTTTTATTTTTAAAACTATAATTGTTTTTACTGTTATTTCATGCCAAATTAAATACAAATATAGACTACCCCAGTGACTGTCCCCAGGTCCAAATCTGTTTGGATGAGAATAGTAGCGGTATTTTTAGTGTGAGGGCGCTGTGGTACGAGTGGTCCTAGATACGCAGAAGACTCAAGAATATTTCTCTGAAGTTGTGTAAGCTCTCCAGAAACTTTGGCCGAACTCAAGATTGAGTTCATGATTCCTTCACCATGATATAACTCCGGCGCATCGTTCCGACCTTCGTACGAAATATTTAGCCAGCACTAGAATATAACTGTTCGAGTACTTTTTCTACAGGCATGATCATTGCAGTTTCAGGTGTAAAATTCGCTGAAAGGAAAGCTTGTAACAATCGATGAGTAGATTTTGAGCCCAAATGAGCCCAGATTGGAGAAGAAACGTTGTAGCGAGGTTACTTTGAAGCATATCTACGAAGTTCGAGACAGATGTACCCTCTATTTAAAAATCTTCACGTTCTTTATGGCTCCGAAGCGACTGATACATCTAATACTAAAACCACGTACCATTGAATAGGATGTTAAAGATTGTAAGGGTGAATTCGTTAGAAATATAGAAGAATTGAAACAGTATATTCGTAGGCCTTAATTAAAATTTAGATGTAGTAGATATCCCTAGTAACTATTGTCTTTAATTTTTTACTGTCTGATATTACATTGAATATCGGATAGTTATAAATTTTGTTTTCCTCAATTTGAAATTTGTGTGGAAGTAACATAAATTTAGTTTTTCACAGTTCATTATACTTTATTTACTTTTGGTACTTAAGGAAGAAATGAAACAGCTAGAAAATTTTGAAAATACTCACTGTGGAGGAATTTGGTACTCGATATTTTTTTTCAGCGAAGTAAAGAAAAACAAAAGATTTAATTTTGAACTGAAATAATGTTTAAAATCATTAAAATTACTACAGAATTATAATTAGTTCAGAATTGTGTCTGTTGCATAATGATGGCACGACAATGAAATATGAAAATAATTATTCTTTAAATAAAACCGCTAAATTTATATTTTAGTAATAATTATTTTAAACCAGTGTTTTTTAGGACAGTGAAAATTTATATCAACTAAATAAACAGCCCTTTCATCCGCACACTCAAAGGAAGAAAGTTCACAAAGGAAATAATAAAAGACAAAAGAAGAATAAGACAAAAGACACAAGAAGTCATTATGTTGTAACATGAAACTTTCCAAATCACGAAATATTTTTAAAATCTTATTTCTAAAAAAATATATGTCTTTCTTGTTTTTTTATACTAATGATATGAATCAAATTTAACATATTTATTTTATTATTTTGTGAAATATTTAAATAAAACAACTTCAAATTTTCAGTATTAAATTTCAGACATTTTTTTTTTTTTAAATTATTGGTAACATTTGTTTAGGAGTAAAAAAAAATATAATAGTTACTTATTGATATTCGTAATAAAACTTATGTTTTCGTAATGGTTCATACACTTAATTCAAGTTACAGAACTACTGAGATTATTAAAATAAACTTAGTAAAAGGATTATTTTCATTAATTTTATAAAAAAATTATTTAAAGAAGTTTTATTGCTTTGATATTGAGTGACATACAGATGACTCTTAAATAAAGAACTTAATTTAATAAACTTTATGTGAAACATGATATAGTTAATTTTAAACCGATAATGACTAGGTAAGTTTTCGCCAACATAAATTTAATTTAATGTATCTTACAATGGTAGAAACATTAATTGTACAATTTGTTCATATAATAATACTTTTTAGTAGGATATAGATTTCTTAATAATATAAACAATGATCGATGTGATTTATACTAAAAACATTGTTCATATTGAGAATTTATGTTTATTAATAAATATGTAATTTGAAAATATTTCAATAATTGCTTTTTTTATTTTGTTTAAAATTATATTATCATCGTTAAATTATCATAAAAAAATAAATTATATAAAAAATAAGCATACTTCTGTATCTTATATGTTTAAATAAAAATATATTTAACAATTGACTAAATAAATTGAGATTGTCTAAGAACGTAATTTTTTTCGTTCCAGAAAGGAAAGAAGAAACTTCCATTACACTTTAAAATAAAAAATAAAAATTATTTTTTATTAATTAGGAATATATATCATGTTTGGTGCCTATCAACAAGCGTATTGGCTAAATAATTTCCTATCAGCCTTAAACTAATCATCAGGCTCAAATTCGGTGATTTATAAATACATGGTACGATCTGGCCAACTCTACAGAAAATTGGTAACAATATTTTTTTAAAATATATATTACGAAAAAGCGTAACAGGGACATCTTTGAAATGACACAAAACTTCTCGGCTCCGTGTGGTCTTAACATTCCTAAAATAAGGGATTTCAGATATGATAAATTATTATGTCAGACGTGATAATTGTTTCAAATGGGGAAACTCTAACAAATGTCTCCTTCAGTTAACTTATACCTTCAGTACTGTCTCAATGATAGCAAACATTAAATAATGATTATTTTAAGTTTTACGTTGAGTGTAAGTTCGGTACCAGAAGAAGGTGAGCCATACCAAAATTAAATAATAATAATAACTAAATAAATAATTGAATAAATCAATTTATTAATATTA